>NW_027512993.1:0-301658 GCF_048772815.1 Callospermophilus lateralis | reverse complement strand
AAGCATCAAATAAATTTATAAGAGTAAACAGTAACTCAGCAGTCAAACAGAACAAGAAGTAACATGAGCAGCATAAACAAGCAAGGAAGAAAAGGAGAACAAACAACGAAGAACACCCTAAATATTCAGGAGGACCAGGATTCATCAGAAAAGTGGTCATATAAAGAACTCAAGGAATACCTTAGACAGATGGAATGGAAACTTAAAGAAGATACGAGACAGAAAATCCAAACAGTAAAAGAAAACATTGAAAATGAATTACATAAACATATAAAAGAAAAAGTTAAGCATCTTTATCAGTGGATAGAGATTATAAAAAAAATCAAACAATAATTCTAGAAATGAAGGAAATGATAAACCAAATTAAGAACTCCATTGAGAGTATCACTAACAGAGTGGAGCAAGTAGAAGCCAGAACGTCAGATAATGAAGACAAAATATATCATCTTGAAACGAGTCCAGCCAACTCAGAAAGGCTGGCAAAAAAATCACAAGAAAAACATCCAAGAGATTTGGGATAACATAAATAAAACCACACTTACGAGTCATCAGGATAGAGGAAGGTACAGAGACTCAAACCAAGGGAATGAGAAAACTGCTGAATGAAATAATTACAGAAAACTTTCCAGAAATAAAAAAGGAAATGGATATACAAATTGTAGATGCATACAGGACAAGAGCACACAAAATCACAGTAGACGAATGCCAAGACACATTGTTATGAAGATATCCAATATACAGAACAAAGAGAAAATAATAAATCTACAAGAGAATGGAGGCAGAATACATTCAGTGGTAAACCAATAAGGTTAACAACGGATATTTGATCACAGATGCTGAAAGCGAGAAGATCCTGGAAAAACGTATTTCAAACACTGAAAGACAATGGATGCCAAACAAGAATTATGTATCCAGCATAATTAACCATCAGGTACGACAATAAAATAAGAATCTTTCATGATAAACAAAAGCTAAAAGAATTTGCAGCCAGAAAACAAGCTTTACAAAGCATCTTGAGCAAAACACTACACAAGAAAGAAATGAAAAACAACAACCAAAACCATCAGTGGGAAGTACCTTGGTAATGACAGAGGCAGGGTGAAAGCTTATCATGGAGAAACAAACTAAATTTAAAAAAAGATAAATAATCAAACATGGCTGGCAGTACAAACCATACATCAATAGTAACTCTGAATGTAAATGGCTTCAACTCTCCAATAAAGCGACATAGGCTGGTAACTTGGATTAAATAAACAAATCCAACAATATGTTGCCTCCTGGAGACACATCTGAAATGCAAAGACACACAGGCTGAAGGTGAAAGGTTGGGAAAAAATACACCATGCACACTTATCCTCATAAGCAAGCAGGGGTGGACATCCTCATATCAAATAAAATCGACTTCAAGACTAAGTTAATCAAAAGGGATAAGGAAGGACATTATATACTGTTAAAAGGAACCATTCACCAACAAGACATAACAATTATCAATATTTATGCACTAAATAATGGTGCTACGATGTTCATGAAACAAATTCTCCTCAAGCTCCAAAATGAAATAGACCTCAACACAATAATTATGGGTGACTTCAACACACATCTATCACCATTGGACAGATGCTCCAAACAAAAGTTGAATAAAGAAAGTATAGAACTCAATATCACAATCAATAACCAACATGAAACTGACATATATAGAATATATCAACCATCATCAAGTGGATATACTTTTTTCTTAGCAGCACATGGATCCTTCTCAAAAAAATACCATATATGATGCCATAGGGCAACCCTCAGTAAATATAAAGGTGTGGAGATAATAACATGCATTTTATCTGATCATAATGGAATGAAACTGGAAATCAATGATGAAAGAAGAAAGGAAAAATTCTACATCACATGGAAAATGAACAATATGTTACTGAATGATCAATGGGTTACAGAAGACATAAAGGAGGAAATCAAAAAATTCTTAGAGATAAATGTAATTATAGACACAACATATCGGAATCTATGGGACACAATGAAAGCAGTTTTAAGAGGGAAATTCATCGCCTGGAGGTCATTCCTGAAAAAAAAGGAAAAACCAACAAATAAGTGAGCTCACACTTCATCTCAAAGCCCTAGAAAAGGAAGAGCAAAACAACAGCAAATTTAGCAGAAGGCAAGAAATTATTAAAATCAGAGTGGAAATCAACGAAATTGAAACAAAAGAAACTATTGAAAAAATTAACAAAACTAAAAGTTGGTTCTTCGAAAAAATAAATAAGATCAACAGACCCTTAGCCATGCTAAAGACGAAAAGAAGAGAAAGAACTCAAATTACTAACATATGGGATGAAAAAGGCAACATCACAACAGATGCTACAGAAATACAGAAGACAATTAGAAATTATTTTGAAAACCATTATTCCAATAAAATAGAAAATAGTGAAGACATCGATAAATTTCTTAAGTCATATGATTTGCCCAAACTGAGTCAGGAGGATACACACAATTTAAACCAACCAATATCAATGGATGAAATAGAAGAAGCAATCAAAAGACTACCAACCAAGAAAAGCCCAGGAACGGATGGCTATACAGCGGAGTTTTACAAAACCTTTAAAGAAGAATTAATACCAATACTTTTCAATTATTTCAGGAAATAGAAAAAGAGGGAGCTCTGCCAAATTCATTTTATGAGGCCAACATCACCCTAATTCCAAAACCAGAAAAAGACACCTCAAAGAAAGAGAACTACTGACCAATATATCTGATTAACCTAGATGCAAGAATCCTCAATAAAAATCTGCCTAATCGAATACAAAGGCACATCAAAAAAATTGTTCACCAGGATCAAGTAGGATTCATCCCTGGTATGCAACGATGGTTCAATATACGAAAATCAATAAATGTTATTCATCACATCAATAGACTTAAAGATAAGAACCATATGATCATCTCGATAGATGCAGAAAAAGCATTTGACAAAGTACAGCATCCCTTTATGTTCAAAACATTAGAAAAATAGGGATAACAGGAACTAACCTCGACATTGTAAAAGCTATCTATGCTAAGTCTCAGGCTAGCATCATTATGAATGGAGAAAAATTGAAGGCATTCCCTCTAAAATCTGGAACAAGACAGGGATACCCTCTGTCACCACTTCTATTCAATATAGTTCTCAAAACACTGGCCAGAGCAATTAGACAGACGAAAGAAATCAAAGGCATAAAAATAGGAAAATAAGAACGAAAATTATCACTATTTCCTGGTGACATGATTCTATACATAGAAGACCCAAAAGGGTCTACAAAAGAACTACTAGAACTAATAAATGAATTCAGCAAAGTGGCAGGATATACAATCAAAACGCATAAATCAAAGGCATTTCTGTATATCAGCGACAAACCTCCTGAAACAGAAATGAGGAAAAACACTCCATTCACAATACCCTCAAAAAAATTAAATACTTGAAAATCAACCAAACAAAAAAGGTGAAAGACTTATACAATGAAAACTACAGAACCCTAAAAAGAGAAGTAGAAGAAGATCTTAGAAGATGGAAAAATATACCCTGTTCCTGGATAGGCAGAACTAACATCATCAAAATGGCGAAATTACCAAAAGTTTTCTATAGGTTCAATGCAATGCCAATCAAAATCCCAATGGCATTTCTTGTAGAAATAGATAAAACAATCATGGAATTCATATGGAAAAATATAAGACCCAGAATAGCAAAAGAAATTCTAGCAGGAAGTGTGAATCAGGCGGTATAGCGATACCGGACTTAAAACTATACTACAGAGCAATATTAACAAAAACAGCATGGCACTGGTACCAAAACTGGCAGGTTGACCAATGGTACAGAATAGAGAACACAAAGACTAATTCACAAAGCTACAACTATGCTATATTTGATAAAGGAGCTAAAAGCATGCAATGGAGGAAATATAGCATCTTCAACAAATGGTGTTGTAAAAAATGGAAATCCATATGCAACAAAATGAAACCAAATCCCCTCCTCTTGCCATGCACAAAAGTTAACTCAAAGTGGATCAAGGAGCTAGATATCAAATAAGAGACTCTGCATCTGATACAAGAAAAAGTTGGCTCCGATCTACATAATGTGGGGCCGGGCTCCAAATTCCTTAACAGGACACCCATAGCAGAAGAGTTAATAACAAGAATCATCAAATGGGACTTACTTAAACTGAAAAGTTTTTTTCTCAGCAGGATAAAAAATGAGAGAGGTAAATAGGGAGCCTAAATTATGGGAACAAATTTTTACTCCTTACACTTCAGATAGAGCCCTAATATCCAGAGTATACCAAGAACTCAAAAAATTAGACAATAAGATGATAAATAACCCAATCAAAAAATGGGCCATGGACCTGAACCGACACTACTCAGAGGAGGACATACAATCAATCAGTAAGTAAATGAAAAAATGCTCACCATCTCTAGCAGTCAGAGAAATGCAAATTAAAATCACCCTAAGAAACCATCCTACTCTAGTAAGATTGGCAGCCATTATGAAGTCAAACAACAAGTGCTGGCGAGGATGTGGAGAATAGGGTACTCTTGTACATTGCTGGTGGGACTGCAAACTGTTGTGGCAAATTTGAAAAGCAGTATGGAGAATCCTGGGAAAGCTGGGATTGGAACCACCATTTGACCCAGCTATTGCCCTTCTCAGACTATTCCCTGAAGACCTTAAAAGAGCATATTACAGGGATACTGCCACATTGATGTTCATAGCAGCACCATTCAAAATTGCTAGACTGTGGAACGAACCCAGATGCCCTTCAGTAGATGAATGGATAAAAAAATGTGGCATTTATACACCATTGAGTATTATGCATCATTAAAAAATGACAAAATCATTGAATTTGCAGGGAAATGGATGGCACTAGAGCAGATTATGCTTAGTGAAGCTAGCCAAACCCTAAAAAACAAATAAAAATGTCTTCTTTGATATAATGAGAGCAACTAATAACAGAGCAGGGAGGAAGAGCAGGAAGAAAAGATCAACATTAAACAGAGACATGAGGTGGGGGTCGGAAAGAGAGAGATAAAGGAAATTGCATGGTAATGGAGGGAGACCCTCATTGTTACACAAAATTACATATAAGAGGTTGTCAGGGGAATGGGAAAATTAACAAAGATATAAATGTATTAAAGTAGATGGGGTAGAGAGAGAAGATGGGAGGGGAGTTGGGATACTAGAGGATAGAAAATGTAGCAGAATACAACAGTTACTAATAGGGCATTATAAAAATGCAGATGTGTAACACATATGATTCTGCAATCCATATTTGGGATAAAAATGGGAGTTCATAACCCACTTGAATCTAATGTATGAAATATAATATGTCAAGAGCTTTGTAATGTTTTGAACACCCAATTAAAAAAATAAAAAAATAATATGAAATAAAATAATTGAAAAAAAAAACACATGGAGAAATATTTCACTCTCTTCCAGAACAATGCCTTGACATTACCCTCGCCCCAAGTAATACATCATTAGAGGATAAGAGTTAGAAAATCTGGGAATACATAGCTGGAATTTAATATGCTCAAAAGTTCACAACATTGGAGGTGGTAGAGTAGTTTACTAAAGTAAGGGACAGGGTAAACACTCCACAAATATGGAGCTCTGCTGGCCTAAAGACTTCTTCAGAAACTGCCACTGAGGTTGGGCACTTGAAATATATGTTGTTGTCAGGAGCTTTAGATTCCTTTGTAATGAGAGCATCAAAGCTGGGTCTGCATCTATGTGACCTGGAGGACATGTTTTCTTATGTTGCAATGAACATGAGTCAGCAGTGCTGAATTCAATCTTTGTAGGTAAACTGTGGTCACTGGGGGCTAAGTGTCTCCCCGTGTGGACTGGGAAGCCATTTGGTCATCCTCCACATTTTGTGGTGTTTCTTGCTGCTGCACTGGTAGTTTGGTATTTGCTTCACAAAATACAAGGAGTCCACCTGGGACAAAGTGTTGGAGGGAGTTTCTCACGTGTGGTGGGTCAGGGTCTGCAGGAGAATGCACCCACCAAGGTTCTCTCCCAAATAGCTTGCCTCTTGACCATAGCAACGGGATTCTGAACATTGCCCTAAAACCTCTACAAATAAAAATACGCCTTTACATATAAGGGTCTGCTCGCTGCACCATGTCAGTCACAAGCAATTTGGAAGCCAATGGAAGATCCACATGGCTCCACCACAGATGATTTATCACACACCTGCCGACTGCAGCTCTATGCCCACTACTCAGCAGGCTCCAAATTACTGGCATCTCTGCTCTACACCATTTTCTGGAAACCCAGTCCATCAGGCACTGTCTGGTATACTCATAGTCAGCAACAGGATATCCAAAGGTTCTCCAGTGCCACCTGGTCATGGAAATTTAAAAAAATTTCACAGTATTTATCTAGCCATTTTTCAAGGATGAAGTTGAAGGCACTGTGGGTTTCACTTCATTCAGGAACCATTAAATGGTGAGGATGCTCATTTCAATGAAAGCTGTGGAGAACTCTCATAAGCATGGCTTCCTAAAGAGTGGCCAATGATCACATGATGCTAGGCACATTGAGGTCTACAATGTGAGGTCCATGTGTGTTTTGACTCTCAACTATGGCTGCCAAGTCTTTCAGAATAAAATTATGTGATACCCTGGCTGAGATTCCAAGTGCTCTGTGCAAAGCCAACCTGGGCCTAGATCTCAGTTTCCAAGGGCAAATCTCATGCGTGGCCTCCTAAAATCCCAACTCAATTCATGGCAATACTTCTCTGAGGTCAGTACCTCAACTCAGTATCTAAGGGGAATCACACCAGAGTTCAAGCCCAGGTGGACCCAGTCGTCACTTCCAACCACCACCCAAATGACCACAATTAAAACCAAAACACTCCCACATGACCCACATTTTCTTCCATATAGACACTCATCATAACTTCTGGCTGGAGGTTTCCATAAGGGGCTCCGCCCAAGCCAGTGTCAAAAATAAGCTCCCGTGCCGGTTAATTTGACTAAACTGAGATTGGCTGTACACACTTCCTGTGAACAAGATGTGATCAAATAGGCCTGCCATTAATACTGCTCCGCTTCTCCAATTTGAGGACTACTGACTGTGGGTTTTCGATTCTTTATGTGAACTGGAGTCATGATAAAACCCAAGCACCTATGGGATAGAATCTGCAGGGCTTTGAGGAACTCATTTGAGACAAAGGATCCCTATTCTCACTTGATGGAGGTCACGAACCTTACAGAGGAAGACGAGAGACTTCATCCACAATGACTGCTCTTTTTTGCCACTTTGGTTTTGGATGTACACATGGAATCTTTCTTTAGATCCATCAGGTGATGAGAAACTAAGCAACAGCCTCACACAGGGCCAATGGTCTGAATGAGACACATCTTTTTCAAAGCAATTAAGCAAAGAGCCACAGGTGATGCCCATTCATTTCCATTTGAAAACTGTTTTCTTCAGGCTTCACAAAGTGGTGGCCTAAGGCAAAGACCTTCCTGACATTTAGGGCAACAGAACAATAGGTAACCAAAAGGCCCAAAGCAGGGTTTCTCCACTGAGTCTTTAATGGTCATAGTGATTTCTGAGTTTTCTGTGATGCTCGCCATTCCCTTCAGCTATCCAGTACATGGCCATGTCACAGAGCTTGGAGGTGGTATATATCTTGCACAAAAAACCATGAGCCTATTCTAGAGAGTGGCCAGAATTCAGGAAGAAAAGTGGAACTTAGGAAGATAGCAGGTGTAGCCAATTGATAAGGCAAGCCGCAGTCCACTCATAAATTGTGCAGGATGAATTCTGGGAAGCTTTCTACTAAACAGGACATATCCATTGATCCAATATCTTTTCTAATGTCTACAACCATAGATAACAGTGGGATACACAGACATAGAAACACTCGCCTTGCCAAACGACTTACTAGAAACAGTTCACTCCAAACCAAACAAACCGACTTCCCTGCCTATTTTCAGAACATGAGACAAAACCACAAAACCACAACCAAACCTACAAAGGCACCTCCTTCTGCCAAGTAGGTCTTTGACTATCTTGAGTGTCCTCTGACTTATAGGCCATACTATGTTCCCCCGAAATGGCCACTCCTGTCTCAGATTTGGACTCCATGGCCAACTCTATTTAATTGTCAGGAGCCAGCTGTGAGCCACTACCTGTTTTCTCAGGAAAGGCCCCTCTTCAGAGATTTCCTGCCATTTGGCCATCCTCACATGAGTAGGTACCAAGAAAGACTGACTCTGTCCTTGGTAAATCCAAACAAATGAGACCACTCAGACTGGAACTGGCTCTGGCTTTTTTGCCTGAATTCCTGGATCTCAAGATCAGAGAGTTCCATCACCAAGGAAGTGAGGTGAGGTCACTTCTTTCAGAAATTGAAAAATCTGTGGAAAGCAACTCTGGGCCTAGATCTCAGTTCCAAGGGTGACTCTTATGCGTGGCCTCCTAAAATCCCAACAAAATTCAATGCAATACTTCTCTAAGGTCAGTTCCACAACTCAGTCTCTAAGGGGAATCACACCAGAGTTCAAGCCCAGGTGGACCCAGTCATTTCTTCCAACCGCCACACAAATGACCAAAATTAAAACGAAAAGACTCCCACATGGCCCTCATCTTCTTACATATTGTCATTCATCATAATGTCTGGCTGAAGATTTTCATGAGGGGCGAAGCCCAAGAAAGTGTCCAAAATAAGCTCACTTGCCCCTCATTTGCCTAAAGTCAGGGTGGCCTGGACACCCTTCCTGTGAACCAGGAGTGATCAAATAAGCCTGTCATTAATAATGCTCTGTTTCTCCAATTTGAGGCCTACTAATTTTCAGGTATATATTCTTTGTGATTTGGAGTCATGCGAAACCCCAAGCACCTCTGCAGGGCTTTGAGGAGCTCTTTTGACCCAAAGAATCCATTTTCTCACTTGACAGAGGTCAGGAACCTAACAGAGGAAGGCAAGAGACTTCATCCACAATGACTTATCTTTTTGCCATTATGGTTTTTGATGCACACATGGGATCATTCTTTAGATCCATCAGGTGCTGAGAATGTA
Organism: Callospermophilus lateralis; assembly: GCF_048772815.1. NCBI lineage: Eukaryota > Metazoa > Chordata > Mammalia > Rodentia > Sciuridae > Callospermophilus > Callospermophilus lateralis. The sequence goes on along the minus strand of NW_027512993.1, from coordinate 292,593 downwards.
AGACACAGCCACACACAGGCCAAGAGGCTAATTCAGCCACATCCCTTTCCAAAGCAATTAAGCAAAGAGCCACAGGTGATGCCCATTCATTTCCATTTGAAAACTCTTTCTTCAGGCTTCACAAAGGGGTGGCCTGAGACCAAGTCTTTCCTGACATTCAGTGCAACAGAACAATAGGTAAGCAAAAGGCCCAAAGCGGGGTTTTTCCACTGAGACATTTCTGTTCACACTGATATCTGAGTTTTCTGAAAGGCTGGCCATTCTCTTCCGCTATCCAGTACATGGCCATGTCACAGAGCTTTTAGTGGTGCATATCTTGGACACAAAACCATGAGCCTATTCTGGAGAGTGGCCAGAATTCAGGAAGAAAACAGGAACTTAGGAAGATAGAATGTGTTGCCTCTCAATAAGACAAGCTGCAGTCCATTCATAAATTGGGCAGGATGAATTATGGGAAGATTTATAGTAGACTGGACGCATCCATTAATGCATTCTCTTTTCTAATGTCTACAACAATGGACACAGTGGGATACACAGACATAGAAACACTCGCCTGGTCAAACGACTTACTAAAAACAATCCACTCCAAACCAAACAAACCAACTTTCCTACCTGTTCTCAGAACATGGCCTGACCTCTCTCAGATCTGGTTTCCTTGTCCAACTCTGTGAAGTTGTCAAGAAAAAGGGGTGAGCCACTACCTGCTTCTTCTGGAAAGGTCCCTCTTCAGAGCTCTCCTGGCATTTGGCCATCCTCACATCGGTAGGTACCAAGAAAGACTGACTCTGTCCTTGGTAAATCCAAAGAAGTGAGTCCACTGGGACTGGGGCTGCCTCGGGGTGCCTGGATTCTTGGATACAAAGTTCAGAGAGTTCCATCACCAAGGAAATGAGGTATATCACTTTCTTTGGAACTGAATGAGGTCACTGCCTTGGCAACCATTTTGTGCTAACAGTTGCTTCCAAGTGTCCCATGAGATGGAGGCTGCCCCTACTTCCTGTGACACTTTCACAAGGTAGAATGGTATGTCAACCATAGGCACCCAGCAGCAGCTCTCCACACAGGCCTGGTTTGGTCCATCTTCTCTACAATAAAAAGAGAGAGGCTGATTCAGACACATCCCTTCATCCTGACCAGGTTGTTTGCCATGGAAGATGACTTTTGCTCTCTCAGGTCCTTCATAGCTGCCTACATCTTCTCCAGGTATCATTTCTGAATGGACCTTTGAGGTTCTCAGCAGGTGGAATGTCCCCTACTTTCCTGTATTGTAAGAACGACTCTATCCCTGCTCTTCTGTAAAATGAGATTGAGGAAACAGTGTATGTTTAGGCTTAATAACAGGTTCGATTTGGGTTAGCAATCATTCTGTGTGATAAATAATGGTATTGGGAACCTGCGATATTTACAAGAATATCGAGATGAAATATAAGTATGAAAACAGAAATCTAGGTATGATTTGAAGCCGAGAAGGGCATTGGGCCCTTAATTGGGATACTTAGTTTTGAATTATATTCTGCAAAGATGTCTCAGACAATTTGATATACAATGGCATAGGACCTTGTACCTTGGATGTTTGAATGTAGAAGAGAACATCCAATCCAAAGGGATAGTCAGTAGAATTAGAAAGATAGTCGGTAGGTTTAGGAAGAAGAGTGAGTGTAGGATTGGGACTAAAAATTCTTTAGCTATAGGGTTTCGGATAGAGAGTGAATGTAAATGTCAGCACATATGAAGAGTCAGTCACTATGATGAAATTGGGAAAATATGTAGAAAAGCAGATATCAATAGAGACATTATGAAATCAGGCAAAGTATTAAGTGAGTGATAGGAGTAGACATTTTCACCAGGGTTGAGTTTGAATATATAATCTTAGGAAGAAACAAATATGTAGTAACCAATAGGATTGACATTTGAGAGCATTAGGCAACCTGGACAAGGATGTTTTTAGTAATCCATGATCGCTTTCCATTTAGTCTTTGGTACAATCATAAGTGTGACCTTTACATTTTTTGTCCAGAATATTACTGTGATAAAATCTATATGTAGATCAGGTGACATGAGTATTTCTACTACCATTTCTGGGAGCAATATACTGAAGACGTAAAATTTGTATTGGGGGTACAAAGAGGTGTACCCTGTGTCCATGAATATAGAGATTAAGCATGAATACACCATACTGTGAATAAATAATATAACTGGTTCCAACTTTAAATAATGGATTGAATTGATATCTGAAAATATACAATAAATCTTATATTGATATATATTCATTCATTCCAACCAGTTATACATCTAATGGTAATATTAGTGTTTTGATTTATCATGAAGAGTGTGTGAAGTTTGCTTCAAAAGTGATTATGGAAATCGAAAATAATGTGTTCGGAAAGAATTCTCATGCAAAGACCAGTCAAGAAATATGGAGGAATACATGTGTTTTGAAGCAGGAAGTGATTGAAAGTGAAACAAATGCCTATAAATTTGCTAAATTTTTTATGAAATATATATCCTATGATGTGCATAAACTGATGAAATTGTAATGTACCAGTTTTGAATAAAAATTAACGTAAAAATACACATCATGTCCCATTGGAATCTACTTGCATTGATGTTAAACTTGGTCAGTTACTGTAGAAATATTAGGATTCGCGTGCCTCATTCACCGAAGTTAGTTTTCTTTTTTCTTTTTTAATTTTTTATGGTTGTTCTAAACATTATTTATTTCTTGATATATCATATTTCACACTTTGATTCAAGTAGGTTATAAGCTCCCATTTTTACCCCGTATACAGATTGCAGAATCACATCAGTTACACATCAATTGATTGACACATTGCCATACTAGTGTCTATTGTATTCTGCTGCCTTTCCTATCCTCTACTATCCCTCCTCCCCTCCGCTCTCTTCCCCTCTCCTCTCTCTACCCCCTCTACTGTAATAAATTTCTCCCTTTTGTATTATTTTTCCCTTTCCCCTCACATCCTCTTTTATGTAATTTTGTATAACCCTGAGGGTCTACTTCCATTTCCATGCAATTTCCCTTCTCTCTCCCTTTCTCTCCCACCTCTCATCCCTATTTAATATTAATCTTCTTCTCATGCTCTTCATCCCTACTCTGTTCGTAGTTACTCTCCTTTTATCAAAGAAGGCATTTGGCATTTGTTTTTTAGGGATTGGCTAGCTTCACTTTGCATAATCTGCTCTAATGCCATCTATTTTCCTGCAAATTCTATGATTTTGTCATTTTTTAAAGCAGAGTAATACTCCATTGTGTATAAGTGCCACATTTTTTTATCCATTCTTCTATTGAACAGCATCTAGGTTGGTTCCACAGTCTTGCTATTGTGAATTGTGCTGCTATGAACATCAATGTAGCAGTGTCCCTGTAGCATGCTCTTTTAGGGTCTTTAGGGAATAGACCGAGAAGAGGAATAGCTGGGTCAAATGGTAGTTCCATTCACAGCTTTCCAAGAAATCTCCATAATGCTTTCCAAATTGGCTCTACCAATTAGCAGTGCCTCCAATAATGTACAAGTGTACCTGTTTCTCCACATCCTCACCAGCACTTGTTGTTGTTTGACTTCATAATGGCTGCCAATCTTACTGGAATGAGATGGTATCTTAGGGTGGTTTTGATTTGCATTTCTCTGACTGCTGGGGATGGTGAGCATTTTTTCATGTACTTGTTTTTTGATTGTATGTACTTCTCTGAGAAGTGTCTGTTCTGGTTCTTGGCCCATTTGTTTATTGGGTTATTTGTTATCTTATTGTCTATTTTTTTGAGTTCTTTGTTTACTCTGAATATTAGGGCTCTATCTGAAGTGTGAGGAGTAAAGATTTGTTCCCAGGATTTAGGCTCCCTATTTACCTCTCTTATTGTTCCTTTTGCTGATAAAAAACTTTTTAGTTTGAGTAAGTCCCATTTGTTGATTCTAGTTATTAACTCTTGTGCTATGGGTGTCCTATTCAGGAATTTGGAGCCCGACCCCAAAGTATGTAAATCGTAGCCAACTTTTTCTTCTATCAGACGCCATGTCTCTGATTTGATATCAAGCTCCTTGATCCATTTTGAGTTAACTTTTGTGCATGGCGAGAGAAAGGGATTCAGTTTCATTTTGTTACATATGGATTCCAAGTTTTCCCAGCACCATTTTTTGCAGATGCTATTTTCCTTCATTGCATGCTTTTAGCCCCTCCATCAAATATAAGATAGTTGTAGTTTCCTGGCTTAGTTTCTGTGTCCTCTATTCTGAACCATTGGTCCACCCGCCTGTTTTGGTACCAGTACCATGGTATTTTTGTTACTATTTTTCTGTAGTATAGTTTGAAGTCTGGTATCGCTATGCCGCCTGATTCACACTTCCTGCTTAGTGTTGTTTTTGTTATTCTGTGTCTTTTATTTTTCCATATGAATTTCATGATTGCTTTCTCTATTTCTAGAAAAAATTGCGTTTGGATTTTGATTGGCATTGCATTAAACCTGTTGAGAACTTTTGGTAATATCACCATTTTGATGATATTAGTTCTGCCTATCCATGAACAGGATATATTTTTACATCTTCTAAGATCTTCTTCTATTTCTCTCTTTAGGGTTCTGTAGTTTTCATTGTATAAGACTTTCACATCTTTTGTTAGGTTGATTCCTAATTATTATTATTTTTTTTTAGGATATTGTGTATGGAGTGGTTGTCCTCATTTCTATTTCAGAGGATTTGTCGCTGATATGCAGGAATGCCTTTGATTTATGCATGTTGATTTTATATCCAGCCACTTTGCTGAATTCATTTATTAGCTCTATTAGTTTCTTTGTAGACCCTTTTGGGACTGCTAGACATAGAATCATGTGATCTGATAATTTAAGTTCTTCTTTTCCAATTTTTACGCCTTTTATTTCTTTCATCTGTCTAAATGCTCTGGCTAGTATTTCGAGAACAATGTTGAACAGAAGTGGTGAGAGAGGGCATCCCTGTCTTGTTCCAGATTTTAGAGAGAATACCTTCAATTTTTCTCCATTCAGAATGATGCTAGCCTGAGGCTTAGCATAGATTGCTTTTACAATATTGAGGTATGTTCCTCTTATCACTAGTTTTTCTAGAGTGTTGAACATAACAGAATGCTGTACTTTATTGAATGCTTTTTTTGCATCTACCGAGATGATCATATGGTTCTTATTTTTAAGTCTATTGATGTGGTGAATAACATTTATTGATTTCCGTACATTGAACCAGCCTTGCATCACATGGATGAATCCTACTTGATCAGGATTCACAATTTTTTTGATATGTTTTTGTATCCAATTCGCCAGAATTTTATTGAGGATTTTTTCATGTAGGTTCATTAGAGATATTGGTCTGTAGTTTTCTTTCTTTGAAGTGTCTTTGTCTGGTGTAAGAATCAGGGTGATCTTGGCCTCGTAGAATGAATTTGGAAGATCTTCCTCTTTTTCAATTTCCTGAAACAGCTTGAAAAATATTGGTATTTGTTCCTCTTTAAAGGTTTTGTTAAACTCTGCTGTATACCCATACGGTCCTGGGCTTTTCTAAGTTGGTAGTGGATTGATGGTTTCTTCTATTTCCTCAATTGATATTGGTCTGTTTATGTTGTCTATATCCTCCTGACTCAATATGGGCAGATCATATGACTTAAGAAATTTATCGATGCCTTCACTGTCTTCTATTTGTTTGGAGTATAAGGATTAAAAATAATTTCTGATTATCTTCTGTATTTCAGAAATATCTGTTGTGATATTTTCTTTTTTAATCCCTTATGCTAGTAACTTGAGTTCTCTCTTCTTCTCTTTAATAGCATGGCTAAGGGTCTGCCAATTTTATTTATTTTTTCAAAGAACCAACTTCTACTTTTGTCAAGTTTTTTCAATTGTTTCTTTTGTTTCAATTTCATTAATTTCAGGTTTGATTTTAATTATTTCTTGCCTTCTACTTCTTTTGCTGTTTCTTTCGTCTTCTTTTTCTAGGATTTTGAGATGAAGTATGAGATCATTTATTTGTTGGTTGTTTGTTTTTTTAAGGAATGAACTCCAAGCAATGAATTTTCCTGTTAGAACTGCTTTCAATGTGTCCCATAGATTCCGATATGTTGTGTCTGTGTTTTCATTTATCTCTAAGAATTTTTAAATTTCCTCCTTGATGTCTTCTATAACCCATTGATCACTCAGTAACCTATTGTTCATTCTTCAAGTGATGCATGATTTTTCCTTCCTTCTTTTATCATTGATTTTTAGTTTCATTCCATTATGATCAGATAATATGCATGGTATTATCTGTACTCCTTTATATTGTCTAAGAGTTGCCCTGTGACATAATATATGATCATTTTTTAGAAGGATACATGTGCTGCTGAGAAAAAAGGTAACTGTTTGATGTTGGGTGTTATATTCTACATATCTCAAATAAGTCTAGGTTATTAATTGTGTTATTGAGTTCTATAGTTTCCTTATTCCTTATTCCTTGTTTGGAAGATCTGTCCAGTGGTGAGAGAGGTGTGTTCATGTCTCCCATGATTACTGTATTGTGGTGTATTAGACTCTTGAACATGAGAAGAGTTTGTTTGATGAACATAGCTGCACCATTGTTTGGGGCATATATATTAATGATTGCTGTCTCTTGTTGGTGTATGGTTCCCTTGAGCAGTATGTAGTGTCTCTCTTTAACCCTTTTGATTAACTTTGGCTTGAAATCTATTTTATTTGATATGAGTATGGACTCTCCTGCTTGTTTCCGAAGTCCATATGAGTGATATGATTTTTCCCAAACTTTCACCGTCAGTCTATGTATGCATTTTCCTATCAAATGCATCTCCTGTAGGCAGCATATTGTTGGGTCTTGTTTTTTGTTCAATTCTACTAGCCAGTGTGTCTTCATTGGTGAGTTTAAGCCATTAACATTTAGGGTTATTATTGAGATATGGGTTGTTCTTCCAGCCATATTTGTTTATTTATGTTACTAAACATGGTTTGTTTTCCTCTTTGATTATTTTCCCCCCTTTAATGTCCTACCTCCCACTGTTGGTTTTCATTGTTATTTTCCATTTCCTCTTCCTGCAATGTTTTGCCGAGGATGTTTTGAAGAGATAGTTTTCTAGCTGCAAATTCTTTTCACTTTTGTTTATCGAGGAAGGTTTTAATTTCATCTTCCATACTGAAGCTTAATTTCGCTAGATACACAATTCTTGGTTGGAACCCATTTTCTTTCAGTGTTTGAAATATGTTATTCCAGGATCTTCTAGCTTTCAGAGTCTGTGTTGAAAGATCAGCTGTTATCCTGATTGGTTTACCCTTAAACGTAATCTGCTTCCTTTCTCTTGTAGCTTTTAAAATTCTCTCTTTTTTCTGTTTGTTGGGCATCTTCATTATAATGTGTCTAGTTGTGGCTCTCTTATTATTTTGCACATTCGGCGTTCTGTAGGCTTCTAGGACTTGGGATTCTGTTTTATTTATCAAGTCTGGGAAGTTTTCTCGTATTATTTCATTGAATAGGTTGCTCATTCCTTTTGTTTGGACCTCTATACCTTCCTGTATCCCAATGACTGTTAAGTTTGGCCTCTTTATGTTATCCCATATTTCTTGGATATTCTGCTCATGGTTTCTTAACAGTCTTGCTGAGTGGTCTATGTTCTTTTCAAGTTGAAATACTTTGTCTTTATTGTCTGATGTTCTATGTTCTAAGTGTTCTACTCTCCTGGTAGTATTCTCAATTGAGTTTTTAAGTTGGATTATTCCTTCCTGCAATTCTAGGATTTCTGTTTGTTTGTTTGTTTTTACAACCTCTATCTCCCTATATATTTGATCTTTTGCTTATTGGATTTGTTTATGTAATTCATTGTCGAAGTGATCTTTAATTGTCTGATTTTGTTGTCTAATGTCTTCCTTGAGACTCCAGATCATCTAAAGCATGAGTATCCTGAATTCTTTATCTGACATTCCATCTGATGCAGCTATTACCTCTTCTAAAGTTGTGTTGACCTGCATTGCTTGTGGTCCTTTCTTTCCTTGTCTTTTCATACTGCTCGCGTTTCTCTCTGCTTGTTGAAACTGTTTTGTTTTGGGCAGTGGCTCTGCTCTGCCCCTATTCCTATTGGGGTGACCTAACAACCACGCTGGTGGGCCGCTGGGCTTGTACTGGGCACGGGAGAAGGCTCTGCTTTGCCACTACTCCAATAGGGGTGCCGTGTCTACCACACCAGAGGGTTGTTGGGCCTGTTCTGGGCATAGGCGGTGGCTCTGCTCTGCCCCTACTCCAATTGGGGTGACGTGACTACCACGCCTGCTGGTTGATGGGCCTGTTCCAGGCACGGGCGGCAGCTCTGCTCTGTCACTACTCCAATTGGGATGACATGACTACCACGCCTGCAGGTCGCTGGGCCTGTGCCGGGCATGGGCGGCGGCTCTGCTCTGCCCCTCTGGCTTGAAGACAAAGTGAGAGAGACTCGGGTGTTTGTGACTCACTTTTTTTACCAGGAGACCAACTGTTTCTGTCACCGCTGGTATCGATGAAGTTATCTCCTCCACCACTTTGTGATGACATCAGATCTCTAACATGTTGGTATCCCATGTGAATGGCAGCATTTCATTCCCTTTGCCGGATGACCAAAGCAATGGTGAGTCCTGACCAGCCCTCACAAGCCCCGTCTCAATCCTGTTGCCACTGCCTATGAAGGCTAGGTAGGTATTTACCTCCACAGTATTCAGCAAGACCTAGACCGAGAAGGAGTTTCCGCGGGTTCTTTAGCCCTGGGCCTGATCAGTTCCAGGAGCCAGAATTCGGCCGCTCTGTGCTTGGTGTATGTTCTGATAGGAACAGGCCTGAGTAATTTGTCTCCGAGACACAGGCGAATGGCAGCCTGAGATTACCTGTTCTATAGCTGAATGAGCTGCTATGAGTTGAAAACAGGAATGGTGACGTCAGCTCTCCAAGATGGTGGCCCCTGGCTTCCTCTGTGGTCTGACTGGTGTGGAAAACCGAATTGGACCGCGTCCTTCCCCAGTCTCAAACCCAGAATTCAGCAATGAGCACAGTGATTGTACAGCTGGCAGGAGCCCACAGAATCTGCACCACTGAATATTTGTGTTGCTATCTCATTGTTTGCCAGCATGCGCCACAGACTCTAGCCGCAGGGCGATTTGCTGAATAAGCAGCATGACGCTCCATGCGGACAAATCACTCACGTTTGAGCCCTGTAGCTAATCCTCATGAGATGGAAATACTTCCACTAGGTTTTGGAGCACCCAAATTTTGCTGGAAATTCGTCATTCTCTTGCACAGTGATGCTGTATATGGGGTTGATGCACTCCTTTCGCTGCCATCATATGATCCCCTGAAGTTAGTTTTCAGTACTGGAAACGAATATGTATTTCAGGTGGATGAATATTTCTGAGAATAAACTTGTGAAAAGTTGATTATAAATCCACATACATAAATATGAATGAATTTAGGGAGTGTAAAATAAGACAAATACATTTCATATTTTGAAAAATCTGGAGAGTGAATACATATATATATATATATATATAGATAGATAGATAGATAGATAGATACACACACAGAGAGAGACATTAAAAAGTAGCATTATGTATGCCAATTGAAATTCACCATGAAATATATATCATCCACAGATCCAAAAATACTCATTTTCCTGAACATCAATTTATGTTGTTCAACTAGAAAGCTGACCCATATGTTGAATTTTCAGTTCCAACAGCGTTTAGTAGGAGTGATCTTTTCTTACAGTTTGTATCTGCCAAGTCAGCCACCTCACAAAATATATGTGTGATACCAGGTAGAATTCAATATGTGCATAAAAAAATACATGTGCTGAATAGACTACAGAGAAAGGGAGACAGTTATTCACATATTTGTTAACTTTTAAAACACATAAAGAACTGTTTCAATTAAAATTTGCTAGATTTATAGCACCTACCATTTATCATAGAAAAGGCAAGTCCAACTATACACCATGCCTCCTGTGAACCTCTTGTATTTCTATTTTGTTTGGGTTATTTTTCTCCATCATATTAAGATTAGAAGTAAAAGTCTAGAAGGGAATTTGTTAGTGTCAGGGATTCAGTATTTCGAATGGAAAATTGGAAAATGTATCCAATGTGTATGCAAATATGTGCTACACAAAAATCTTCCCACTCTCATTCAGAACAATGCCTTGGCATTACTTCGCCCCATGTAAGACACAATTAGAGGAGAAGAGTTAGAAAATCTGTGAATACATACCTGTTATAGAAAATGCTCAGGAGTTCACAAATTTGGAGGTGGTAGAGGAGTTTCCAAAAGTAAGGGACAGGGTAAACACTCCACAAACATGAAGCTCTGCTGGCCTAACATCTGGAGAAACTACCTCTGAGGGTGAGCACTTGAAATATATTTTGTTGTCAGGAGCATTAGCTTCCTTTGTAGTGCGACCATCAAAGCTGGGTCTGCATCTATGTGACATGGATGACATGGTTTCTTATTTTCCGATGAACATGAGGCAGCAGTGCTGAATTTTCTCTTTGTAGGTAAACTGTGGCCACTGAGGGCAAGTGTCTCCTCATCTGGACTGTGAAGCCATTTGGTCATCCTCCACTCTTTGTGGTGTTTTTTGCTGTTGCACTAGGAGTGTGGTATTTGCTTCATGAAATAAAAAGAGTTCAACTGGGACACAGTGCTGTAGGGAGTTCTTTCAGTTGTGGTGGGTTGGGTTCTGTTGGAGAATGCACCAACCAGGCTTCTATCCCTCATAGCTTGCAACATTGACCATAGCAACCTGATTCTGAATATTGCCCTGAAACCTCTCCATATAACAAGATTCTTTTACATATAAGGGTCTACTGGCTGCAAAATGTCAGTCACAAGTTATTTGGACACCAATGGCAGATAAACATGGCCACACCAGAGATATTTTATCACACACCTGCCCACCACGGCTCTAGGAACACTACTCAGCAGGTTCCAACTTACTTGCATCTCTGTTATACACCATTTTCATGAAGCCCAGTCAATAAAGGCAATGTCTTGTATTCTCATGATCAGCTAGAGGACATCCAAAGGTTCTCCTGTGACACCTAGTCTTGGGAATTTCAAAAATTTCATGGTATTCATCTAGCCATTATTCAAGGAAGAAGTTGTAGGCACTGTGGGTTTCAATTCATTCATTAACCATTAAATGTTGAGTAAGCTCATTTCAATGAAAGCTCTGGAGAACACTCAGAGGCAAGGCTTCCCAAAGGGTGGCCAAAAGGTCACATGAAGCCAGGCCCATTGAGGTCTACAATGTGAGGTCCATGTGTGTTTTCACTCTCAACTATGGCTGCCAAGTCTTTCAGAATAAAATCATGTGATATCCTGGCTGAGATTCCCTTTGCTCTGTGGAAAGCCAACTTGGGCGTAGATCTCACTTTCCAAGGGCGACTCTCATGCATGGCCTTCTAAAAGCCCAACACAATCCATGGCAATACTTCTCTGAGGTCAATTCCAGAACTCAGTCTCTATGTTGAATCACACAAGAGTTCAAGCCCAGGTGTACCCAGTCATCTCTTCCTACCGCTATACAAATGTTCACAGTTAAAACCAAAACACCCCAACATGGCCCTCATCTTCTTCCATGTAGACACTCATCATAACCTCCGGCTGGAGGTTTCCATGAGGTACACAGCCCACGTCCGTGTCCAAAATAAGCTCCCTTGCCCCTCATTTGCCTAACATCAGGGTTGCCTGGACTGCCTTCCTGTGAAACAAAAGTGAAAAAATAGGCCTGGCGTTAATACTGCTCTACTTCTCCAACTTGAGGCCTACCGAGTGTGGGGTTTAGATTCTTTATGTAAATTCATATTTTTGGTTGTTGTACTTTAACTTTTTAATATGTTTTCATTTTTTAAATATTTTTATTTTATTATTATTATTATTTTAAACTTTAATTTACATCTTTTAAATGATCATTATTTTTAAATTTTTTTCTTTCTTTCTTTCTTTTCTATTTTTTCTTTTGTCTTATCATTTCTTTTCAATTTTCTGATTTCCCCTTCCTCGAATTCTACCTGCCTACTCTCATTCTCTTTAGTGACTTCTTCCCTTTCCTTCTAATATCTTTTCTTCCAAGCATGAAATAAATTTATAAGAGTAAGCAGTAACTCAACAGTCAAACAGAGCAAGAAGTAACATGAGCAGCACAAAAAATCAAGGAAGAAAATAAGTACAAACAACGAAGGACAGCCAAAATATTCAGGAGGACCTATAGTCATCAGAAAAATGGTCATATAAAAAACTCAAGGAATACCTTAGACAGATGGAATTGAAACTTAAAGAGGATACGAGACAGCAAATCCAAACAGTGAAAGAACACATTGAAAATGAATTACATAAACAGATAAAAGAAGAAGTTATGCATCTTTATCAGGAGATAGAGATTATAAAAAAATCAAACAATAATTCTAGAAATGAAGGAAACGATAAACCAAATTAAAAAGTCAATTGAGAGTATCACTAACACTGTGGAGCAAGTAGAAGACAGAATGTCAGATAATGAAGACAAAATATATCATCTTGAAATGAATCTAGCCAACACAGAAAGGCTGGTAAAAAAATCATGAGTAAAACATCCAAGAGATATGGGATAACATAAAAAAAAATTAATGAGTCATCTGGATAGGTACACAGATTCAAACCAAGGGAATTAGTAATCTATTGAATGAAATAATTACAGAAATATTTCCAGAAATACAAAGTAAATGGATATACAAATTGGACATGCTTACAGGACACGGAGCACACAAAATCACAGTAGACCAACACCAAGACACATTGTTATGAAGATATCCAATATACAAAACAAAGAGAAAATATTAAAAGCTCTAAGAGAAAGGAGGCAGATTACATTAAGGGGTAAACCAATAAGGTTGAGAATGGATTTTTCATCACAGTCGCTGAAAGCGAGAAGATCCTGGAACAACATATTTCAAACACTGAAAGACAATGAATGCCAAGCAAGAATTCTGTATCCAGCAAAATTAAGCTGCAGGTATGACGATGAAATAAAAATATTTCATGATAAACAAAAGGTAAAAGAATTTGTAGCCAGAAAACCAGCATTGCAAAGCATCTTGAGCAAAACAATACACGAAGAAGAAATGAAAATCAACAACCAAAACCATCAGTGGGAAGTGCCTCAGTAATGACTGAGGGTGGGGGAAAAGCTAATCATGGAGAAACAAACTAAATTAAAAAAAAAAAAGATGAATCATCAATCATGAGCGGCAGTACAAACCATATATCAATAGTGACTCTAAATGTTAATGGCTTAAACTCTCCAATAACGCGACATAGGCTGGTAACTTGGATTAAAAATGAATCCAACAATATGTTGCCTCCAGGAGACACATCTGAATGGAAAAGACATACACAGGCTGAAGGTGCAAGTTTTGGAAAAATATACCATGCAACGCTCCCCATAAGCAAGCAGGGGTGGCCATGCTCATATCGAATAAAATCGACTTCAAGACTAATTTAATCAAAAGCCATAAGAAAGGACATTATATACTGTTAAAAGGAACCATTCATCAAGAAGACATAAAAATTATCAATATTTATGCACCAAATAATGGTGCTGCAATGTTCAAAAAACAAATTCACCTCAAGTTCCAGAATGAAATAGACCACAACACAATAATTATGGGTGACTTCAACACACCTCTCTCACCATTGGACAGATCCTCCAAACAAAAGTGAATAAAGAAACTATAGAACTCAATATCACAATCAATAACCTAGACTTAACTGACATATATCGAATATATCAATCATCATCAAGTGGATATACTTTTTTCTCAGTAGCACGTGGATGCTTCTCAAAAAGAGACCATATATTATGTCATAGGGCAACCCTCAGTAAATATACAGGGGTTGAGATAATACCATGAATTTTTTCTGATCATAATGGAATGAAACTGGAAACCAATGATAAAAAAAGGAAGGAAAAATCCTACATCACATGGAAAATGAACAATATGTTACTGAATGATCAGTGGGTTACAGAAGATATAAAGGAGGAAATCAAAAAATTCTTAGAGATACATGAAAATACAGACGCAATATATCAGAATCTATGGGACACAATGAAAGCAGTTTTAAGAGGGAAATTCATCTTCTGGAGGTCATTCCTGAAAAATGTAAAAACGAACAAATAAATGAGCTCACACTTCAACTCAAAGCCCTAGAAAAGGAAGAGCAAAACAACAAAAAATGTAGCAAAAAGCAAGAAATAATTAAAATCAGAGCAGAAATCAACGAAATTGAAACAAAAGAAACTATTGAAAAAATTAACAAAACTAAAAGGTGGTTCTTCTAAAAAATAAATATGTTCGACAGACCCTTAGGCATGCTAATGAAGAGAAGAAGAGAGAGAACTCAAATTACTAACATATGGGATGAAAAAGGCAATATTACAACAGATGCTTCCGAAATACAGAAGACAATTAGAAATTATTTAGAAAACCTATATTCCAATAAAATAGAATATAGTGAAGACATCGATAAATTTCTTAAGTCATATGATATTCCCAGACTGAGTCAGAAGGATACACACAATTTAAACAGACCAATGTCAATGGATGAAACAGAAGAAGCAATCAAAAGACTACAAACCAAGAAAAACCCAGGAACGGATGGCTATACAGCGGAGTTTTACAAAACATTTAAAGAAGATTTAATACCAATACTTTTCAAGTTATTTCAGCATAGAGAAAAAGAGGGAGCTCTTCCAAATTCATTCTATGAGGCCAACATCACGCTGATTCCGAAATCAGAAAAAGACACCTCAAAGAAAGAAAACTACAGACCAATATATCTGATGAACCTACATGCAAAAATCCTCAATAAAACTCTGGTGAATCGAATACAAAGGCACATCAAAAAAATTATGCACCATGATCAAGTAGGATTCATAGCTGGGATGCAAGGATGGTTCAATATACGGAAATCAATAAATGTTATTCACCACATCAATAGACTTAAAGATAAGAACCATATGATCATCTCGATAGAAGCAAAAAAAGCATTTGACAAAGTACAGCATCCCTTTATGTTCAAAACATTAGAAAAAATAGGGATAACAGGAAGTTACCTCGACATTGTAAAAGCAATCTATGCTAAGCCTCAGGCTAGCATCATTATGAATGGAGAAAAATTGAAGGCATTTCTTCTAAAATCTGGAACAAGACAGGGATGCCCTCTCTCACCACTTCTATTCCATATATTTCTCGAATCACTGGCCAGAGCAATTAGACATACTAAAGAAATAAAAGGCATAAAAATAGGAAAATAAGAACGCAAATTATCACTATTTTCGGGTGACATTATTCTATACATAGAAGACACAAAAAGGTGTACAAAAACTACTAGAACTAAAAAATGAATGATTGCGACCCACCGGCAGGTCAGGCCCAGAAACCTGCAGAGGGGCACAGCTGCCCCACCCATCTGCAAGGTAGGCGATACCGTGACCACTGACAAAACAGGCCCAGTGGCCGTCTGACACATCACCCCGGTTGGGGGAGGGGCAGAGCCACCACCAGCACCTTTTAGGTAGACAGACCTGCAAACGACAGACAGAACAGGCCTAGCGGCCAGCGGAGGTGCAGAGCCGCTGCTCACGCCTGCAAGGTAGGCGAACCTGTGACCACCGAAAGAACAGGCCCACCGAAAGTAGAGGCACAGCAGCCTGCCGGCGTAGCAGGCACATTGCCCCAATTGGAGGAGGGGCAGAACCACCGCCAAAGCCTGCGAGGGAGACTTTGCAACTATACAAGAGCAATATAAATATATAGGGGGAAAATCAATAACACAACAGTTTCACCAAGTAGAAAGAAACACGATCAGTATGAAAAGACAAGGAAAGAAAGGACCACAAGCAATGCAGGTCAACTCAACTTTAGAAGAGGTAATATCTGCAGCAGATGGAATGTCAGATAAAGAATTCAGGATATACATGCTTCAGATTATCTGGAGTCTCAAGGAAGACATTAGACAGCATAATCAGACAATGAAAGACCACTTCAACCACTTCGAAAATGAATTACATAAACAAATACAAGAAGCAAAAGATCAATTATACAGGGAGATCAAGGTTATAAAAAACAAACAAACAGAAATCCTGGAAATGCAGGAAACAATAAACCAAATTAAAAACTCAATTGAGAATACTACCAGCAGAGTAGAACACTTAGAAGATAGAACATCAGAAAATGAAGACAAAGTATTTCAACTGGAGAAGAACATAGACAGCTCACAAAGCTGTTAAGAAACCATGAGCAGAACATTCAAGAAATATGGGATAACATAAAGAGACCAAACTTAAGAGTCATTGGGATACAGGAAGGTATAGAGTTCCAAACAAAAGGAATGAGCACCTATTCAATGAAATAATACGAGAAAACTTCCCAGACTTGAAGAATGAGACAGAATCCCATATCCTAGAAGCCTACGGGACGCCGAATGTGCAAAATCATAAGAGATCCACACCTAGACACATTATAATGAAGATGCCCAACATACAGAATAAGGAGAGAATTTTAAAAGCTACAAGAGAAAGGAAGCAGATTACATTTAGGGGTAAACCAATCAGGATAACAGCTGATCTTTCAACACAGACTCTGAAAGCCAGAAGATCCTGGAATAACATATTTGAAACACTGAAAGAAAATGGGTTCCAACCAAGAATTGTGTATCCACCAAAATTAAGCTTCAGTATGGAAGATGAAATTAAAACCTTCCATGATAAACAAAAGTGAAAAGAATTTGCAGCTAGAAAACCATCTCTTCAAAACATCCTCGGCAAAACATTGCAGGAAGAGGAAATGGAAAATAACAATGAAAACCAACAGCGGGAGGGAGTACAGTAAAGAGGGGGAATAATCAAAGAGGAAAACAAACCATGTTTAGTAACATAAATAAACGAATATGACTGGAAGAACAACCCATATCTCAATAATAACCCTAAATGTTAATGGCTTAAACTCACGAATTAAGAGACACAGGCTAGTAGAATGGATCACAAAACAAGACCCAACAATATGCTGCCTTCAGGAGACGCATTTGTTAGGAAAAGACATACATAGACTGAAGGTGAAAGGTTGGGAAAAATCATATCACTCTTATGGACTTCGGAAACAAGCACGAGTGTCCATACTCATATCAAATAAAATAGATTTCAAGCCAAAGTTAATCAAAAGGGATGAAGAGGGACACTACATAGAGCTCAAGGGAACCATACACCAACAAGACATCACAATCATAAATATATATGCCCCAAACAATGGTGCAGCTATGTTCATCAAACAAACTCTTCTCAAGTTCAAGAGTCTAATAGACCACCATACAATAATTATGGGAGACTTCAACACACCTCTCTTACCACTGGATAGATCTTACAAAGAAAAGTTGAATAAGGAATCTATAGAACTCAATAACATAATTAATAACCTAGACTTAATTGACATATATAGAATATACCACCCAAGATCAAGCAGTTACACTTTTTTCTCAGCAGCACTTGGATCCTTCTCAAAAATAGATCATATATTATGTCACAGGGCAACTCTTAGACAAAATAAAGGAGTAGAGATAATACCATGCATCTTATCTGAACATAATGAAATGAAATTGAAAATCAACGATAAAAGAAGTAAGGAAAAATCATGCATCAATTGGAGAACGAAAAATAGGTTACTGAATGATAAATGGGTTATAGAAGACATCAAGGAGGATATTAAAAAATTCTTAGAGATAAATGAAAACACAGACACAACATATCGGAATCTATGGGACACATTAAAAGCAGTTCTAAGAGGAAAATTTATTGCTTGGAGTTCATTCCTTAAAAAAAGAAAAAAACCAACAAATAAATGATCTAATACTTCAACTCAATGTCCTAGAAAAAGAAGAGCAAAACAACAGCAAAAAAGTAGAAGACAAGAAATAATTAAAATCAGAGCAAAAATTAATGAAATTGAAACAAAAGAAACAATTGAAAAAATTGACAAAACTAAAAGTTGGTTCTTTGAAAAAATAAATAAAATTGACAGACCCTTATCCACGCTAATGAAGAGAAGAAGAGAGAGAACTCAAATTACTCGCATATGGGATGAAAAAGGCAATATCACAACAGACACTTCAGAAATACAGAAGATTATCAGAAATTATTTTGAATCCTTATACTCCAATAAATTAGAAGATAGTGAAGGCATCGATAAATTTCTTAAGTCATATGATTTGCCCAGATTGAGTTAGGAGGATATTGACAACCTAAACAGACGAATATCAACTGAGGAAATAAAGAAACCATCAAAAGACTACCAACTAAGAAAAGCCCAGGACCGGATGGGTATACAGCAGAGTTTTACAAAACCTTTAAAGAGGAACTAATACCAATACTTTTCAAGCTATTTCAGGAAAATGAAAAACAGGGAGAACTTCCAAATTCATTCTATGAGTCCAACATCACCCTGATTCCTAAACCAGACAAAGACACTCCAAAGAAAGAAAACTACAGACCAATATCTCTAATGAACCTAGATGCAAAAATGCTCAATAAACTTCTCGCGAACCGGATACAAAAACATATCAAAACAATTGTGCACCATGATCAGGTAGGATTTATCCCTGGGATGCAAGGTTGGTTCAATATACGAAAATCAATAAATGTTATTCACCACATCAATAGGCTTAAATATAAGAACCATATGATCATCTCGATAGATGCGGAAAAAGCATTCGACAAAGTACAGCATCCCTTTATGTTCAAAACTCTAGAAAAACTAGGGATAACAGGAACATACCTCAATATTGTAAAAGAAATCTATGCTAAGCCTCAGGCTAGCATCATTCTGAATGGAGAAAAACTGAAGGCATTCCCTCTAAAATCTGGTACAAGACAGGCATGCCCTCTCTCACCACTTCTGTTCATCATAGTTCTCGAATCACTGGCCAGTGCAATTAGACAGACAAAAGAAATTAAAGGCATAAAAATAGGAAAAGAAGAACTCAAATTATCACTATTTGCAGATGACATGATTCTATACCTAGCAGACCCAAAAGGGTCTACAAAGAAACTATTAGAGCTAATAAATGAATTCAGCAAAGTGGCAGGATATAAAATCAACACGCATAAATCAAAGGCATTCCTGTATATCAGCGACAAATCCTCTAAAATATATATGAGGACAACCACCCCATTCACAATATCCTCAGAAAAAATAAAGTACTTGGGAATCAACCTAACAAAAGAGGTGTAAGACTTATACAATGAATACTACAGAACCCTAAAGAGAGAATTGAAGAAGATCTTAGAAGATGGAAAAATATACCCTGTTCATGGATAGGTAGAATTAACATCATCAAAATGGCGATATTAACAAAAGTTCTCAATAGGTTTAATGCAATGCCAATCAAAATCCCAATGGCATTTCTTGTAGAAATAGAGAAAGCAATCATGAAATTCATATGGAAAAATAAAAGACCCAGAATAGCAAAAACATTGCTAAGCAGGAAGTGTGAATCCGTTGGTATAGCTATACCAGACTTCAAACTATACTACAGAGCAATAGAAACAAAAACAGCATGGTACTGGTACCAAAACAGGCGGGTGGACCAATGGTACAGAATAGAGGACACAGAAACCAATCCACAAAACTACAACTATCTTATATTCGATAAAGGGGCTAAAAGCATGCAATGGAAGAAGGCTAGCATCTTCAAGAAATGGTGTTGGGAAAACTGGAAATCCATATGCAACAAAATGAAACTGAATCCCTTTCTCTTGCCATGCACAAAAGTTAACTCAAAGTGGATCAAGGAACTTGATATCAAATCAGAGACATGGCGTCTGATAGAAGAAAAAGTTGGCTATGATCTACATACTGTGGGGTCGGGATCCAAATTCCTAAATAGGACACCCATAGCACAACAGTTAATAACTAGAACCAACAAATGGGACTTACTTAAACTAAAAAGTTATTTTCTGAGCAAAAGAAACAATAAGAGAGGTAAATAGGAAGCCTACGTCCTGGGAACAAATCTTTACTCCTCACACTTCAGACAGAGTCCTAATATCCAGAATATACAAAGAACTAAAAAAATTAGACAATGAGATAACAAATAACCCAATCAACAAATGGGCCAAGGAGCTGAACAGAAATTTCTCAGAGGAGGACATACAATCAATCAAGAAGTATATGAAAAAATGCTCACCATCTCTAGCAGTCAGAGAAATGCAAATAAAAACCACCCTAAGATACCATCTCACTCCAGTAAGATTGGCAGCCATTAGGAAGTCAAACAACAACAAGTGCTGGCGAGGATGTCGGGAAAAGTGTACTCTTGTACATTACTGGTGGGACTGCAAATTGGTGCGCCCAATTTGGAAAGCAGTATGGAGATTTCTTGGAAAGCTCGGGATGGAACCACCATTTGATCCAGCTATTCCCCTTCTCGGTCTATTCCCTAAAGACCTAAAAAGAGCACACTATAGGGCCACTGCTACATCCATGTTCATAGCAGCACAATTCACAATAGCAAGACTGTGGAACCAACATAGATGTCCTTCAATAAAAGAATGGATAAAAAAATGTGGCATTTATACACAATGGAATATTACTCTGCATTAAGAAATGACAAAATCATAGAATTTGGAGGGAAATGGATGGCATTAGAGCAGGTTATGCTAAGTGAAGCTAGCCAATCCCTTAAAAACAAATGCCAAATATCTTCTTTGATATAAGGAGAGTAACTAAGAACAGAGTAGGGACGAAGAGCATGAGAAAAAGATTAACATTAAACAGGGATGAGAGGTGGGAGGGAAAGGGAGAGAGAAGGAAAATTGCATGTAAATGGAAGGAGACCCTCAGGGGTATACAAAATTAGATACAAGAGGAAGTGAGGGGAAAGGAGGAAAAATATAAGGGGGAGAAATGAATTACAGTAGAGGAGGTAGAGAGAGAACAGGGGAGGGGAGGGGGGAGGGGGGATAGTAGAGGATAGGAAAGGCAACAGAATACAACAGTCACCAGAATGGCAATATGTAAATCAATGGTTGTGCAATTGATGTGATTCTGCAATCTGTATATGGGGTAAAAATGGGAGCTCATATCCCACTTGAATCAAAGTGTGAAATATGATATATCAAGAACTATAAAATGTTTTGAACAACCTACAATAAAATTAATTAAAAAAAACCCAGCATGGTACTGGTACCAAAACAGGCGGGTGGACCAATGGTACAGAATGGAGGACACAGAGATTAATCCAAAAAGCTACAAGTATTTTATATTTGATAAAGGAGCTAAAAGCATGCAATGGAGGAAATATAGTATCTTCAACAAATGGTGTTGGGAAAAATGGAAATCCATGTGCAACAAAATGAAACTGAATTCCTTTCTCTCGCCATGCACAAAAGTTAACTCATAGTGGATCAAGGTGCTAGATATCAAATCAAAGACTCTGTGTCTGATAGAAGAAAAAGTTGGCTCTGATCTACATATTATGGGGTCGGGCTCCAAATTCCTTTATATGACATCCATAGCACAAGAGTTAATAACAAGAATCAACAAATGGGACTACTTAAACTGAAAAGTTTTTTATCAGCAAGAGAAAGAATAAGAGAGGTAAATAAGGAGCATACATCATGGGAACAAATTTTTACTCCTCACACTTCAGATAGAGGCCTAATATCCATAATATACAAAGAACTCAAAAAATTAGACAATAAGATAACAAATAACCCAATAAACAAATGGGTCAAGGACTTGAACAGACACTTCTCAGAGGAGGACATACAATCATTCATCAAGTACATAATAAAATGCTCACCATTTCTAGCAGTCAGAGAAATTCAAATCAAAATCACCCTAAGATACCATCTCACTCCAGTAAATTGGTAGCCAATATGAAGTCAAGCAACAACAAGTGCTGGCAAGGATGTGGGGTAAAAGATACTCTTGTACATTGCTGGTGGGACTGTAAACTGGTGTGGCCAATTTGGAAAGCAGTATGGAGATTCCTGGGAAAGCTGTGAATGGAACCACAATTTGACTCAGCTATTGCCCTTCTCTGACTATTCCCTGAAGACATTAAAAGAGAGTAATACAGGGATACTACCACATGGATTTTCATAGCAGTACAATTCACAATTGATACACTGTGGATCCAACCCAGATGCCCTTCAATAGATGAATGGATTAAAAAAATGTGGCATTTATACACTATGGAGTATTACGCAGCACTAACAAATGACAAAATCATAAAATTTGCAGAAAAATGGATGGCACTGGAGCAGATTATGCTTAGTGAAGATAGCCAATCCCTAAAAAATAAATACCAAATGTCTTCTTTGATATAATGAGAGCAACTAAGAACAGAGCAGGGAGCAATAGCAGGAAGAAAAGATTAACTTTAAACAGAGACATGAGGTGGGAGGGTAAGTGAGAGAAAAGGGAAATTGCATGGTAATGGAGGGAGACCCTCATTGTTACACAAAATTACATATTGTTGTGAGTGGAATGGGAAAATAAACATGGAGTGAAATAAATTACAGTAGATGGGGAAAAAAGAGAAGATCGGAAGGAAGGGGAGGGGAGATAGTAGAGTATAGGAAAGGTAGCAGAATACAACAGTAGCTAATAGGGCATTATGTAAAAATGTGGATGTGTAATCGATGTGATTCTGTAATCTCTATTTGGGCTAAAAATGGGAGTTCATAAGCCACTTGAATCTAATGTATGAAATATTATATGTCAAGAGATTTTTAATGTTTTGAGCAACCAATAAAAGAAAAAAAGTAGCAATATATATGCCAATCGAAATTCATCATGAAATATATATAATCCAAAGATCAAAAAATATTCATTTTACTGAACATGGATTAATGTATAATGTTATTCAACTAGGAAGCTCACCCATAGGTTGAATTTTCAGTTCCAACAGCATTTAGGAGGAGTTATCCTTTCTCACAATTTGCATCTGCCAATTCAGTTACCTCACAAGTATGTACGTGTGGTACCAGGTAGAATTCTATATGTGCATATAAAAATACATGTGCTGAATTGGCTACAGAGAAAGGGAGACAGGAATTCACATATTTGTTAATTTTAAAAACACATGTAGAACTATTTCAACAAAAAAATGACTAGATTTATAACTCCTACACTATATAATGCAAAAGGCAATTGTAACAATACACCATGCCTCCTCTGAACTGCTTGTATTTCTATTCTGTTTGGGTTATTTTTCACCATCATATTAGAATTATTAGTCAGAGTATAGTAGGGTATGTGTTAGTTTCAGGGCTTCAGTATTTCAAATAGAAAATTGAAAAATGAATCGAATGTGTATGTAAATATGTGCTACACAAAAATCTTCCCACTCACATTCAGAACAATGCCTTGATATTACCTTGGCCCAAGTAACACACAATTAGAGTAGAAAAGTGTGAAAATCTGTGAATACATATCTGGAATGGAATATGCTCGGGAGTTCACAACCTTGGTGGTGGTAGAGGAGTTTCCAAAAGTAAAGAACAGTGTAAACACTCCACAAACATGGAGCTCTGCTGGCCTAAGACTTCTTGGAAAACTGCCTCTGAGGTTGGGCACTTGAAATATATGTTGTTGTCATGAGCTTTAACTTCCTTTGTAGTGAGACCATCAAAATGGGTCTGCATCTATGTGACCTGGAAGACATGGTTTCTTTTATTCCAATGACCATGAGGCAGCAGTGCTGAATTCTCTCTTTGTATGTAAACTGTGGCCACTGGAGGCTAAGTGTCTCCTCGTGTGGACTGTGAAGACATTTGGTCATCCTCCACTTTTCGTGGTGTTTCTTGCTGCTGCACTGGGAATTTGGTATTTGCTTCACCAAATACAAGGAGTTCTACTAGGATACAGTGCTGAAGGGAGTTCTGTCACGTGTGGTGGGTCAGGGTCTGCAGGAGAATGCACCAACCAGGCTTCTATCCCACACAGCTTGCCCCAATAACCATAGTAAAGTGATTCTGAACATTGCCCTGAAACCTCTCCATATAAAAAATGCCTTTACATATAAGTGTCTGATTTCTGCACTATGTCAGTCATAATCCATTTGGAAGCCAATGGCCGATCCACATGGCCCCACCATGGTGTTTTATCACACACCTGCCCACCACTGCTCTAGGCCCACTAATCAGCAGGATACAAATTACTGGCATCTCTGTTCTACACCATTTTCATAAAACCCAGTAAAACAAGGCATTCTCTGGTATACACAGGATCAACCACAGGACTTCCAAAGATTCTCCAGTGCCACCTGGTCATGGAAATTTCAAAAATTTCATGGTATTTATCTAGCCATTTTTCAAAGATTAAGTTGGAGGCACTGTGGGTTTCAAATCATTCAGGAACCATTAAGTGTTGAGAAAGCTCATTTCAATGAAAGCTCTGGAGAACACTCACAGGCAAGGCTTCTCAAAGAGTTGCCAAAAGGTCACATGAAGCCAGGCAAATTGAGGCCTACAATGTGAGGTCCATGTGTGTTTTGACTCTCAACTATACCTGCCAATCTTTCAGAATAAAATCATGTGATATCCTGGCTGAGGTTCCCATTGTTTTGTGGAAAGACACCCTGGGCCTAGATCTCAGTTTCCATGGGTGAGTCTCATGCATGGCCTTCTAAAATCCCAACACAATTCATGGCAATACTTCTCTGAGTTCAGTTCCAGAACTCAGTCTCTAAGGGGAATCACGCCAGAGTCCAAGCGCAGGTGGAACCAGTCATTCCTTCCAACCACCACAAAAATGACCACAATTAAAATCAAAACACTCCCACAGGGCCCTCATCTTCTTCCATATAGACACTCATCATAACCTCTGGCTGGAGATTTCTATGAGGGGCACAGCCTAAGAAAGTGTCCAAAATAAGCTCACTTGCCCCTCATTTGCCTAAAATCATGGTGGCCTGGACACTCCTCCTGTGAACCTGGAGTGATCAAATATTCCTGCTGTTAAAGTGTTCCGCTTCTCCAATTTGAGGCCTACTGGCTGTGAGGTATAGATTTTTTATGTGATTTGGAGTCATGAGAAAACCCAAGCACATATGGGCAAGCCTCTGCAGGGATTTGAAGAACTCATTTAATCCAAAGAATCCCTATTCTCACTTAATGGAGGTCAGGAACCTAAAACAAGAAGGCAAAAAAATTCATCCACAATGACTTCTCTTTTGGCCATTTCGGTTTGGGAAGCACATGGGATTTTTCTTTAGATCCATTGGGTGCTGAGAATCTAAGTCACAGCCTCACACAAGGACCAGAGACTGATTCAGACACATCCCATTCCAAAGCAATTAAGCAAAGAGCCACAGGTGAAGCCCATTCATTTCCATATGAAAACAGTTTTCTTCAGGCTTCACAAAGGGTTGGCATGAGGCAAAGACCTTCCTGACATTCAGGGTAATTGAAACACAAGTAAGCAAATGGCCCAAGAAGGGTTTCTTCACTGAGACTTTACTGGTCACACTGATATCTGAGTTTTCTGAGATGCTCTCATTCTCTTCAGCTATCCAGTACATGGCCATGTCACAGAGCCTTGTGGTGTTACATATCTGGGACACAAAACCATGAGCATATTCTGTAGAGTGGCCAGAATTCACGAAGAAAACAGTAACTTAAGAACACAGTAGGTGTTGCCCATCCATAAGGCAAAGTGAAGTCCATTAATCTATTGGGCAGTATTAATGTGGGGAAGCTTTCTACTAGAGAAAACAAATCCATTGATGCATTCTCTTTTCTAATGTCTACAACCACGGATACAGTGGGATACACAGACATAGAAACCCTCACAATGTCAAAGGACTTACTAGAAACAGTCCACTCCACACCAGAAAAAACGCCTTTCCTACCTATTCTCAGAACATGAGAAAAAAACCACAAACTCACACCCACAATGGCAAAGCCACCTCCTTCCCCCAAGAAGGTCTGTGACTATCCAGAGTGTCTTCTGACTGGTGGGCCATATTATGTTCCCCCGAAATGGCCTGTCCTCTCTCAGATCTGGTCTTCTTGGCCAACTATGTGAAGTTGTCAGGAGACAGCGGTGAGCCACTACCTGCTTTCTCAGGGAAGGTGCCTCTTCAGAGCTCTGCTGGCATTTGGCCATCCTCACATCAGTAGGTACCAAGAAAGACTGACTCTGTCCTTGGAAAAAGCAAACAAGTTAGCCCAATGGGACTAGGACTGGGACTGGCTCTGGGTGCCTGGCTTCCTGGATCCCAAGTTCAGAGAATTCAATCACCAAGGAAGTGAGGAGAGGTCACTTCCTTCAGGAACTGAATGAGGTCACTGCCTTGAAAACCACTTTGTCCTAACAGTTGCTTCCAAGGGTCCCATGAGATGGAGGCTGCCCCAACATCCTCTGACACATTCAGAAGTTAGAATGGAATATCAACCTTAGGCACCCAGGTACAGCTCTCCACACAGGCCTGGTTTCTTCCAACTTCTTTACAATAAGAAAAGAGAGGCTGACTTAGACCCATCAATTCATCCTGACCAGGTTGTTTGCCATGGAAGATTTCTATTGCTCTCTCAGGTCCAACATAGCTGCATAAATCTTCTCCAAGGATCATTTCTCCATGGATCTTTGAGGTTCTCAGAAGGTGGAAGATCACCTACATTCCTATATTGTAAGACCAACTCTGTCCCTGCTCTTCTGTAAGCTATATTGATGGAACAGTGTATGTTTAGGGTTAATAACATGTTTGATTTGGGTTAGGAATCATTTTGCGGGATGAATAATGGTATTGGCAACCTTCGATATTTACAAGAGTATATAGGTGAAATATAAGTATGAAAGCAGAAAATTAGGAAAGATTTGAAGCCCAGAAGGGAATTGGACCCTTAAGTGGTATACTTAGCTTTGAGTTATGTGCTGCACAGTTGTCTCAGATAAATCAATATACAATGGCATAGGACCTTGTACCTTGGATGATTGAATGTTGAAGAGAACATCCAGTCAAAAAGCGATATTCAGTACGATGAGGAAGGTAGTCGTTAGGTTTAGAATGAAGAGTGAGTATAGGATTTGGACAAAAAGTTCTTTAGCAATAGGGTTTCGGTTAGAGAGTGAGTGTTAATGTCAGCACATGTGAAGAGTCAGTCACAATGATGAACTGGGGAAAATATGAGGGAAAGCAGATATCAATAAAGACATTAGGAAATCAAGCAAAGTACAAAGTGAGTGATAGGATTAAACATTTTCAACAGGCTTGAGGTTGAATATATAATCTTAGGAAGAAACAAATATGTAGTCACCAATAGGATTGACATTTGAGAGCATTAGGCAACCTGGACATAGATGTTTTTAGTAATCCATGCTCACTTTTCATTTAGGCTTTGGTACAATTGAAAGTGTGACCTTTGCTTTTTGTGTCCAGAATATTTCTGTGATAAAATGTATATGTATATCACGTGACATGAGTATTTCTTCCACCATTTCCAGGAGCAATATTTTGAAGACATATAAATTTGTATTGGGGTACAAATAGGTATACCCTCTGTCTATGAATATAGCAATAACGCATGAATAGACCATACTGGGAATAAATAATATAACTGGATCCACTTTAAATAATGGATTGAATGGATATCTGAAAATATATAAGAAATGTTATAAAGATGCACAATCAATCATTCCAACCAGTTATATAT
The DNA here is from genome assembly GCF_048772815.1 of Callospermophilus lateralis. Taxonomy (NCBI): domain Eukaryota; kingdom Metazoa; phylum Chordata; class Mammalia; order Rodentia; family Sciuridae; genus Callospermophilus; species Callospermophilus lateralis. Next base: position 264,873 of record NW_027512993.1, on the reverse strand, counting down.
CTAATGGTCATCTTAGGGTTATGTTTTATCATAAGGATGTGTGAGTTTTGCTTAAAAATTGATCATGGAAATTGAAAATAATATATTTGAAAAGAGTCTCATGAAAAGACCAGTCAAGAAACATAGGGAAATACATGTGTTCTGAAGCAAGAAGTGATTGAAAGTGAAACAAATGCCTATAAATTTGCTAAGTAGTGGATGAAATATATATCCTATGATGTGCATAAACTGAAGAAATAGTAATGTACCAGTGTTGAATAATAATTAATGTCAAAATACACATCATGTCCCATAGGAATCTACTAGCATTGATGTTAAACTAGGTCAGTTAATGTAGAAATACTAGGATTTGTTTGCACCTTTCACTGAAGTTAGTTTTCAGTACTAGGAAACAAATATGTATTTCAGGTGGATGAATATTTCTGAGAATAATCTTGTGAAAAGTTGATTATTAATCCACATACATGAACATGAATGAATTTAGGGAGTGTATATAAGACACATATATTTCATATTTTGAAAAATCTGGAGATTTATTTTGTATATATATATATATATATATATATATATATATATATATATATATATACACACACACACACACAAACACACACACAAACAAAGACATTCAAAAGTAGAATTATATATGCCAATCGAATTTCACCATGAAATATATATCATCCACAGATCCAAAAAAATTCATTTTACTGAACATGGATTTATGTATAATGTTATTCAACTAGGAAGCTCACCATTAGCTTGAATTTTCAGTTCCAACAGCATTTAGGTGGAGTAATCTCTTCTCACAATTTGTATCTGCAATGTCAGGCACCTCACAAAAATGTACGTGTGATATCAGGTAGGATTCTATATGTGTATGTAAAAATTAATGTGCTGAATAGGTTACAGCGAAAGGGAGATAGGAATTCACATATTTGTTAACTTTAATACACATATAAAACTATTTCAATTAAAAAATGACTAGATTTATAACACCTACCTTTTATCTTGCAAAAGGCAAGTCCAATATACACCATGCCTCCTCTGAACTGCTTGTATTTCAATTCCGTTTGGGTTATTTTTCTCCATCATATTAGTATTTGTAGTTAGCGTCTAGAAGGGTATGGGTTATTGTCAGGAATTCAGTATTTCAATTGGAAAATTGGAAAGTGAATCCAATGTGTGTGCAATTATGTGCTGCACAATATTCTTCCCACTCTCATCCAGAACAATGGCTTGACATTAACTTCGCCCCAAGTAAGACGCAATTAGAGAAGAAGAGTTAGAAATTCTGTGAATACATATCTGGAATGGAAAATGCTCAGGAGTTTACAACCTTGGAGGTGGTAGAGGATTTTCCAAAAGTAGGGGACAGGGTTGATCACCCAACATGATCTTTCATTAAAATTGTGAGCCATCTTGCCACAAAGCCATGAAAAGATAATTTTTGCTTTACTATAAATTACTGCAAATTCTGAACCTGCTTAGAATGCCTGACCATGTTTTGAACTCACCCATGCCTTGCTCTCTGACCAGATAACAGCCCTCTCTGAAACTTTAATGACACCTCATAAATATTCGCCTTCCCTGGCCAGACAATGACCCTCTCTGAGGCTCTAATGGTCCTCATAATTTCTGATGCTGGGGCCAGAAAATCAAATGTAAACTACAATTAGTGTGATGCTTGTCAAAGTTCTGTTTTCTGTAACCCCCCTTTTGTGTAACTTTCTGGGCTATAAAGCTGGGCTGTAGGAAAGGTGGGGTTGCTGTCTTGTTCCCGCCATTTTGAGAGGGAGAGGAAGCCTGGCTGGTTGAAATATTAAGCTTGCCTTAATTTGATTTTAATTGGAGTCAGTGGTCTTTTCTTGTGTCCTGGACTAACATTTTGGAGTTCCCCAGCAACATGACCTGACCAGATCACAAAGCCAGACTGCTGGAAATTCTGAAGCTGGCCTATACTCCAGGACTCCAGGCTGGAGAGACAAGTTCCAAGGCCTTGGAATGAGCCTTCAGTCCGTGGATCACTGCAGTGAACCATCGCACTAAAACTATTATCAAGCACCTGGTGGAGGAGGCCTTCATAGGTAAGAGGCGCCTTTATAACATCTGATATCCGGTTAAGGGAGTACTCTTCTGATGACAGAGAGGTGGCCTGGGAAGGCTCACATATACTCCTGTCCGGGACAGTAATAGGAATCCTTCTTTCCTCTGTTCTTTTCTGTAGGGAATACCTCTGAAAGTGTAGAGAGGTGCCGACTGGCACTCAGGAGCTCCTACCCCGGAGCTTTAGCAAGACGCTGCATTGCTCCTCTGGTTTTCTGTTTATTCGCCGAGTTTCTGTTTTTTTTGTGTTTTGTTCTGTGTTCTAAATGTTTTTTATTTGTTTGTTTTTGTGCGTTTTGTTGTGTGATTTCTGTGGTAAAAACTTAAGGATATTGGACGTGAAAATGGGTAATAAAGCAGGTAAGCCTGTCACCCCTTTGGACTGTGTTTTAAAGAAATGTGATGCACTATACCCCCCTTTGTTAAGCAGGATGAGAGAAGCCCCTAGCTGGATGTCTGGAGCACACCCACTGCAGAGGGCAATGCCTGCTGGAGACCTAATAACTGAGTATCTCCCAGGTTAACAAGTGAAGCTCCTTTAAAACCCCTTGTCCCTCCAGATCAAGAGAGTCACAACTTTGGACAGAGTCCCCTGTTTTTATCCTTTGTTAGCAAAGCAGTAAACCTCCCTTTTACTTTTTCTCAAACCCTGTCCTTATATTAAATTGGTATTAATTGGCTTCAAGGTCCAGAACCGAAATTTAAGTTACGAATTTTGATACCCCCCCGACCCCGGAATTTTTGAGAGCTGACTACTGAAATGTTAGGAGATTCAGTGTGCTTGGGGTGGAACCAAACCAGAGGAGCTAACCCTGTAAGTAAAAGACGGGACTGAGGGACTCCCAGCAGCTGCCGAAGTCCTGTTGCTTCAGTAAATTCCCTCCTTCCTTCCCTGCACTGTAAGTATTATGCCACCTCTGTTTTCTTAAAAAAGAGAAAAAGAAAAAGGAGACACTAAATGCAGTAAAGTCACCATGGAGACCTTTGATATTACATTTCAGGTTGCCCCTCTCTGAAAACATCTGATGCCCTTGTGGGGACATCTATCATGCCACTGGTGTAGGAGATTTTTCTCTTATCTGCTGTTTTAAAGGCTTCTGTCCTGTCAGCCATAGTCTGGAGCTCCTTTCTGTCTGTCTTTTGTCTTTGTTTCTGGCCATTTAAGACATGTGCAATAATGTGTTGATATTATAAATTGTTTCTTGGGAATGATCTTAGCTGAATGTGTGTCTAAATGATGATGTTTTATTGTAACAATATGGTATCTGGATGGGTTTTTGTAGCATTGCTCAATCTTGCAGTTAAAAGTCGGGTTTTGGTAATTTTTTAGTTTATGATTTCAGATAATTCATGCCAGAGAACTTAAATACTTAAAATGGAAAACTAGAGAATTCTACTTCCAAGTTGGCAAGTAACTTCCCAATCATTTAGTCTTTTTTTTCACCAATTTTTAATTGGGTAGCCTGGGAAAATGTCACAGTGTGTCAGTGCATTAATTTGGACAAGGATAGTAAATCATAGTATGGTATCTGTTGACAAAACAAGATGTTAAGGTATAAAATTTTGAATTGTATCTTAAAATTGTATCATAATTTTCAACATCCTCACCTGAAAATTATGGTTAAAGTGCCTTAGGCCTGAGGTGTCCGCTCAGAATAGCAGTTTTGTCCAGCTCCTTCCAGAACTCAGCCAGGACTTATGTTGAAATGTAAATGAAAGAAGCCTGCAAGCTCAGTAGGAGACTGATCTGATGTCTAAGTGGGGAAAAAAAAAGGTAAATCGTATGGTATTTACTAATTACTGGCCAGTCATTTTTTCTAGGACTCTCATTTTTTTCCTTAGATTCTGTATTTTTTTTTTGAGCTCATTATTTTGATCCTAGAGAACTAGGTTAATATTTTTCTCATCAGTTCTATCTTTGACCAACAGTGGAGTTCTGAAACATTACAATGGAGATTTCACCTGTGAAAAGCTACAAGGCCTTACTATTATTATTTGTGCACACTTTTGTTATGTGTTGTATGTCCATATATCTATATGTTCGTATATCATATATATGATATACAAATTAACATATATAAGGAGTGATCATTAAAAAAAAGCACTCATAAAAACAAATTTTAAAAAGTGGATTCGAAGATCTTTAATTCACGTGAGTTAAAAGGTTCACTTTAAATTTGGATAAACAAATAACAATAAATGTCTTTAAATTTAAGCTTACAAGTTTTTCTAGCTGCTCAAAAATCTAATAAAATATTAATGTCTATAAAATGTCTAATATGCCTTGGTTCTAGGACTTTTCATTTAACAAAAAAATGGTTTACACTGTTCAATACATTTCTCTAATATTTTGATAAATAAGTGAAGTAAATTTGATATGGGATTACTCATTCATGAGTACTTTCGTTAGATATCTGATTGATTTAGTAAGGTCTGTATAAGTTTGTTCTAAAGTCTGTATAAGATTGTAAAAATCAGTCATGTGATAAAGCGACACAAATTTCTTAAAACAAAAGTTTACCCATAACATTGTGTTTATTTTTATTTTTCTAGAGCAAGCAACCATAAAAATTAAACAACTGATTAAATAAGAACTGTTATTTTAGAGCACTGTACTGGAATTTCTTTAAAAGCTAAATTTGGTTAATGTAAAAACATCAATGTCATTGTGATGCTATTAATGTGCTCATATCTTCCAGGTATACAAGTCTGTAAGGTAGAAACTTTAAAAGAGCATTACATCAAGCTGGTGTTCTGAAGTTGTATGGTAAATATATATATATATATATATATATATATATATATATATATATATATATATATATATATATATTGGGGATTTATTTACTTGTTATCAATAAGATATGTAAAGTTTTATGTTACTTTTTACATTGGGGAAAAATTTAAATATATTTTTAAGTTAATGAGCGCCTAATCTATGTAAAGGTTAAAAACTTTCAGCCTTTCTTTAATTCATGTTTTAAATGTGATATCATATGGTGTTAGCTAATGTTCATGTGACCTCAAACAATTTATGTAAACTGTGTAAGATGATATTTAAAAAAAAAAAGATCAGCTTTAGAACTAAAAGACTTAAGATTTATATAGAGCCCTGCCTTACCTGAGATAAGGCTCTGTGTCTCATCTTACAACATGTGAGAATAACTACGAAAGCAGTAGGTCAGATGTTATTTAATTTAAAGTTACGTTCAGAAGTTTTTTTTTTTTTTCTGTCAAGATTACTAGGATCTCAAAAAGGTGATATAATTTATAACTCAGCCAAAAATTCAGGGTAGCTATTACACGAACTAAGTATTTTTACTCTTGTTAATTTTATTTTGTAATTTCCTTATAAGTTAACTAAAGATTCCCTGTTAGTGTTTTACAAAAGAGTTGCTTTTGAACACAACATTGGTTAATTTAAGATAATAAGGCATCACCTACAAGACAGAAAAATACAGATCCCAAATAATAAAAAGATAAATAATTTTAAATTATAGACATTAAAGCACAGTACTCTTAATATAAGGCTGTTAAAATTTATTTGCTGGATGTTTAAGATTAGGATTTAAAATTTAATTTAAATGAAAAGGGACAATAAAACAAATTTTGGCTCTTGCCCTCTGAGTCAGTTTGTATCCAGGGAACAGGAGACTTCTCTAAAGAACTTTGCAACTCTCAGCCACATAAACTCCTGATCAGGAAGATTAATGAGGCCACTGGAGAACAGAAAGCCAATCAGTGCATTTTCTACGAAGAAGAGAGTCATCAGAGAAGGGAGATATTCCTGATGCTTCTGAGAGAAGCCACATGGTCAAGCAAGACCTGGAATCACCTAGCGCAAATGGCACTAGCAGAACTGAGAAGCTGCTCTCAAGTTTCCCCAGAAATGACTCCCATAAAATCTCAGCTGACTGTTAACAATAGATAGAAACAAAAGTCAGTTTTACTGCTTCATCTTAAACTCTTAGCAAAGACAGATAAACCCAAAATACAGCCATTCCTGGGCATTTTAAATAATAATAGTTATAATAATATTTTAACGTATACACTTTATGGTAGCCTCCCAAAATAAGTAAGACTGGAGGCTACAAAGAAGGATTCTCAGAGAGGAATGCCTGATGAGAATAAAAAGAGACCATCAAGAGGAGCTACCAGAGGCAGAAGTTTTTTGTTTAAGGCCTACAGATATTCCTAACCTACACAGGTAGGCTTGGTGTTTGCTAGTATGATTATCCAGCCCTGACTAACAGAATTAAAGGTTTCTCTATTACACACAGAGGTCATACTAGTAAAAGGAATTTGCAAGATCAGATGACATTAAATTATTAAACTGTATCTTATGGGGTGGGACAACTGTGACACTAAAAGTTAAATATTAAGTTGAAAGTCCTGATAACTGGGGATATTGAAGACAGATGAGGGGACATCTATACAGTGACTTGTTTCAGCAGCTGCAACATTTATTCAGTACTCATGGTTTTTGTTTCTCTCATAGAAGAACCCATCCCCAGATGACTTTACAAACTGTTCTACCACAACCAGACTTCAAACCGAACTGACTTCTAAAAGGCAACTCATGTCCCTCATGCTGTGCCCCCTCATGTCACCCTCTCTCAGCTCAGAAGAAGCCAAAATGAGTGACGCCACTCTTCTTACAACAATGGAGCCAAAAATAAATAGACTTTCATTTTAAGTAATTAATTAAGTCAGGTAAAATCAGGGAGACTGGTTTTGTGTGAGTTCAAAAAATATGGAGACTGTTACGTGAGGTATTAAAATTCCCTCAGTGCTCTTCCCCTACCCTATCAAAGATTTGAAAGGGACACATTAGAAAAGGGGGGAATGATAGACCCAACCTGATCTTTTATTAAAATTGGGATCCATCTTGCCACAAAGCCATGAAAAGAAAATTTTGGCTTAACTATAAATTACACCAAATTCTGAACCTGCTTGCAATGCCTGCCCGTGGCCTTGAACTCACCCATGCCTGGCTCTTTGACCAGGAACAGCCCTCTATGAAACTTTATTGACACCTCATAAATACTGGCCTTCCCTGGCCAGACAATGACCCTCTCTGAGGCTCTAATGGTCTTCATAAATTCTGATGTTGGGGCCAGCAAATATATATATATATATATATATATATATAAACTACGATTAGTTTGATGCTTGTCAAAGTTCTGATATTTTAACCCCCCTGTAGTGTAAAATTCTGGGTTATAAACCTGGGCTGTAGGAAATTTGGGTGGCTGTCTTGTTCCCACTGTTTTGGGAGGGAGAGGCCACCTGGGCAGTGGAAAATATAAGCTTGCTTTAACTTGATTTTAATTGGAGTCTGTGGTCTTTTCTTGCATCCTGGTCTAATAGGTAAATGCTATCAAACATGGAGCTCTGCCAGCCTGAAGACTTCCTTAGAAACTGCCTCTGATGATGGGCACTTGACATATATGTTGTTGTCAGGAGCTTTAGCTTTCTTTCTAATGAGACCATCAAAGCTGGATCTGCATCTATGTGACCTGGAGGACATGGTTTCTTGTTTTTCAAAGGACATGAGGCAGCAGTGCTGAATTCACTCTTTGTAGGTAAACTGTCGCCACTGAAGGCTAAGTGACTCCCCGTGTGGACTGTGAAGCAATTTGGTCATCCTCCACTTTTCGTGGTGTTTCTTGCTGCTGCACTGGGAATTTGTTATTTGCTTCACAAAATACAAGGAATTCTTCTGGGACACAGTGCTGGAGGGAGTTCTTTCACATGAGATGGGTCAGGGTCTGCAGGAGAATGCATCAACCAGGCTTCTATCCCACATAGCTTGTCCCCTTGACCATTGCACCTGATTCTGAACATTGTCCTGAAACATCTCCATATAACAAGATGCCTTATATGGAGAGTTATCAGACATATAAGTGATTCCTGGCTGCACAATGTCAGCCACAAGCCATTTGGAAGTCAATGGCAGATACACATGGCCCGACCACAGATGTTTTATCACACACCTGCACACCACAGCTCTGGGCCCACTACTCAGCAGGCTCCAACATACTGGTATCTCTGTTCTACATCATTTTCATGAAACCTAGTCAATCAAGGCACTGTCTGGTACACACTTCATCAGCAAGAGGACATTGAAAGGTTCTCCAGTGCCACCTGGTCATGAAAATTTCAAAAATTTCATGGTATTTATCTAGCCATTTTTCAAGGATGAAGTTGGAGAAATTGTGGGTTTCAATTCATTCAGGAACCATTAATGTTTGAGGAAGCACATTTCAAGGAAACTCTGGAGAATTCTCAGAGGCAAGGCTTCCCAAAGAGTGGCCAAAAAGACACATGAAGCCAGGCCCATTGAGGTCTACAATGTGAGGCCCATGTGTGTTTTGACTGTCAACAATGGCTGCCAAGTCTTTCAGTATAAAATAATGTGATGCCCTGGCAGAGATTGACAATACTCTGTGGAAAGCCACCCTGGGCATTGATCTCAGTTTCCAAAGGCAACTCTCATGCGTGGTCTCCTAAAATCCCAACACAATTCATGGCAATACTTCCCTGAGGTCAGTTCCTGAACTCAGTCTGTAAGGGGAATCACACCAGAGTTCAAGCCCAGGTGGACCTAGGCATCTCTTCCAACCACCAAACAAATGACCACAATTAAAACCAAAACACTCCCAAATGGCCCTCATCTTCTTCCACATAGACACTCTTCATAACCTCTGGCTGGAGGTTTCCATGAGGGGCACAGCCCAAGACAGTTTTCCAAATGAACTCCCTTGCCCCTCATTTGCCTAAAGTCAGGGTGGCCTGGACTCCCTTCCTGTGAACCAATAGTGATCAAATAGTCCTGCTCTTAAAACTGCTCTGCTTCTCTAATTTGAGGCCTACTGACTGTCTGGTATATATTCTTTATGTGAATTGGTGTCATGAGAAAACACAAGCCCTTATGTGCTAGCCTCTGTAGGGCTTTGAAGAACTGATTTGACACAAAGGATCCCTATTCTCACGTGATGGAGGTCAGGAAGCTTACAGAGGAAGGTGAGAGACTTCATCCACAATGACTGCTCTTTTGGCCATTTTCGTTTTGCATGCACACTTGGAAACTTTCTTTAGATCCATCAGGTGCTGAGAATCTAAGCCACTGCCTCACACAGGGCAAAGAGGCTGATTCAGCCACATCTCTTTCCAAAGCAATTAAGCAAAGAGCCACAGGTGATGCCCATTCATTTCCATTTGAAAACTCTTTTTTTCTGGCTTCACAAAGGGGTTTCCTGAGGCAAAGATCTTCCTAACATTTAGGAAAACAGAACAATAGGTAAGCAAAAGGCCCAGTGCAGTGTTTTTCCACTGAGACTTTAATGGTCACACTGATATGTGAGTTTTCTGAGATGCTTCTATTCTCTTCAGCTATCCAGTAGATGGCCATGTCACAGAGCTTGGAGGTGGTACATATCTTGGAAACCAAACCATGAGGCTATTCTGGAGAGTGGCCAGTATTCAGGAAGAAAACAAGAACTTAGGAAGATAGTAGGTGTTGCCCATCCATAAGGCAAGCCTCTCTCCATTCTTAAATTGTGCAGTATGAATGTTGGGAAGCTTTCTACTAGACAGGACACAACCATTGATGCATTCGCTTTTCAAATGTCTACAACCACAGATACAGTGGAATGCACAGACATAGAAACACTCGCGTTGTCAAACGACTTTCTAGAAACATTCCAGTCCAAACAAACAAACAGTCTTTCCTACCTATTCTCAGAAAAGAGACAAAATCACAAACTCACACCAACACCCACAACGGCACCTCCTTCCCCCAAGTATGTTGGTGAATATATTGAGTGTCCTCTGACTGGTGGTCCATACTATGTTCCCCCAAAATGGCCTGTTCTGTCTCAGATCTGGTCTCCTTCGCCAACTCTGTGAAGTTGTCAGGAGCCATGGTTGAGCCACTACCTGCTTTCTCAGAAAAGGCTCCTCTTCAGAGGTCTCCTGGCATTTGGCCATTATCACTTCAGTAGGTACCAACAAAGACTGACTCTGTCCTTGGTAAATCCAAACAATTGAGACCACTGGGACTGGGACTGGGACTTACTCTGGGTGCCTGGCTTCCTGGATCCCAAGTTCAGAGTGTTCCATCACCAAGGAAGTGTGTACTGATATTTGCTTCTAAGGGTCCCAGGAGATGGAGACTGCCCCTACTTTCTGTGACAGTTTCACAAGTTAGAATGGTATATCAACAATAGGCACCCAGGAACAGCTCTTCTCACAGGCCTGGTTTGGTCCATCTTCTCTATATTAAGAAGAGAAAGGCTGATTCAGATACATCTCTTCATCCTGACCCGGTTGTTTAACATTGAAAATGACTTTTGCTCTCTCAGGTCCTTCATAGCTGCCTTCTTCTCCATGTATCATTTCTGCATGGACCTTTGAGGTTCTCATCAGGTGGAAGATACCCTACAATCCAGTATTGGAAGACCAACTCTCTCCCTGATCTTCTGTAAAGTTAGATTGAGGGAACAGTGTATGGTTAGGGTTAACAACATGTTCGATTGGGTTAGGAATAATTCTGCAGGATGAATAATGGTTATGAGAACATGTGATATTTACAAAATATACAGTTGAAATATAGGTATGAAAACAGAAATCTAGGTAAGATTTGATGCCCAGAAGGGCATTGGGCCCTTGATTGGGATACTTAGCTTTGAATTAATTTCTGCACAGATGTCTCAGATAAATCAATATACAATGGTATAGGATATTGTACCTTGGATGATTGAATGTCCAAGAGAACATGCAGTCAAAAAGGGATAGTCGGTAGGATTAGAAAGATAGACGGTAGTTTTAGAAAGATGAGTGAGTATAGGATTTTGACAAAATGGTCTTTAGCAATAGGGTTTCATGTAGAGAGTGAATGTAAATGTCAGCACATGTTAAGAGGCAGTCACAATGATGAACTGGGGAAAATATATATCAATAGAGACATTAGGAAATCAGGCAAAGTATAAGGTGAGTAATAGGATTAGACATTTTCAACAGGTTTGAGGTTGAATATATAATCTTAGGAAGAAACAAATATGTAGTCACCAATAGGATCCACATTTGAGAGCAATAGGCAAACTGGACATGGATGATTTTAGTAATCCATGTTCAATTTCCATTTAGGCTTTAGTACAATCATAAGTGTGAAATTTGCTTTTTGTTTCCAGAATATTACTGTGATAAAATGTATATGTAGATCAGGTGACATGAGTATTTCTTTCACCATTTCTAGGAACAGTATTTTGAAGACGTGTAAATTAGTATTTTGAATACAAATAGGTGTACACTGTGTCTATGAATATAGAAATAATGCATGAATAGACCATACTGTGAATAAATAATATAACTGGTTCCAACTTAAATAATTGTTCAAATTGATATCTGAAAATATACAGGAAACCTTATATTGATATATATCCATTCATTCAAACCAGTTATACATCTAATGGTAATATTAGGATTATGGTTTATCATGAAGAATGTGTGAGTTTTGCTTCAAAAGTAATTGTGGAAATCGAAAATAATGTGTTTGGAAAGAAGTCTCATGAAAAGACCAGTCATGTAACCTGGAGGAATACATGTGTTCTGAAGCAGGAAGTGATTGAAAGTGAAACAAAAGCCTTTAAATTTGTGAACTTGTTGATGAAATATATATCTTATGATGTGCATAAACTGAGGAAATAGTAATGTACAAGTGTTGAAAAAAAATGAATGTCAAAATACACATCATGTCCTATAGAAATCTACTTGCATTTATATTAACCTGGGTCAATTAGTGTAAAAATATTAGAATATGTATGCACAATTCACTTAACTTAGTTTTCAGTACTAGGAAACAAATACGTATTTCAGGAGGATGAATATGTCTTAGAATAATCTTATGAAAAGTTGATTATAAATACGCACTTAAATATTAATGAATTTAGGGAGTACATAATAAGATACATTTATTTCATATTTTGAAAACTCTGGAGAGTGTATATATATATATATATATATATACATTAAAATACACACACAGAAATTAAAAAGTATTAATATACAAGCCAAATGAAATTCACCATGAAATATATATCATCCACAGATCTAAAAATATTCATTTTACTGAACATGAATTTATGTATAATGTTGTTCAGCTAGGATACTCACTCATAGGTTGAATTTTCAGTTTCAACAGTGTTTAACAGGAGTGATCTCTTCTCACAATTTGTATCTGCCAAGTGAGCCACCTCACAAGAATGTACGTGTGGTACCAGGTAGGATTCTATATGTGCATATAAAAATATATGTGCTGAATAGGCTACAGAGAAATGGAGACATGAATTCACATATTTGTTAACTTTAAAAACACATGGAGAAGTGTTTCAACAAAAAAAATGACTAGATTTAAAACTCCTACCATATATAATGCAAAAGGAACGTCCAAATGTTAACCTTGCATCCTCTGAACTACTTGTATTTCAATTTGGTTTGGTCTATTTTTATCCATCATAATAGGATTTGTAGTCAGAGTCTAGTAGGGAGTGGGTTACTATGAGGGATTCAGTATTTTGAATGAATAATTGGAAAATGAATCCAATGTGTATGCAAATATGTGCTACAAAAAAATCTTCCCACTCTCATCCAGAACAATGCCTTGACATTACCTTAGCCCCAAGTAAGATACAATTAGAGGAGAAGAGTTAGAAAATCTAGGAATACATATCTGGAATGGAAAATGCTCTGGAGTTCACAACACTGGAGGTGGTAGAGGAGTTTCCAAAAGTAATGTAGACTGTAAAAACTCCACAAACATGCAAGTGTGCAGGCCTCAAGACATCTGGGAAACTGTCTTTGAGGTTGTACACTTGAAATATATGTTGTTTTCAGGAGCTTTAGCTTCCTTTTTAGTGAGACCATCAAAGCTGTGTATGCATCTGTTACATGGAGGACATGGTTTCTTATTTTCCAATGAACATGAGGTAGCAGTGCTGAATTCTCTCTTTGTGGGTTTACTGTGGCCACTGGGGTCTAAGAATCTTTCCGTGTAGACTGTGAAGCCATTTGGTCATTCTCCAATTTTGTTGTGTTTCTTGTTGCTGCACTGGGAGTTTGGTATTTGCTTCACAAAATACAAGGAGTTCCACTGGGACACAGTGCTGGAGGGAGTTCTGTCACGTGTGGTGTGTAAGGGTCTGCAGGAGAATGCACCAACCAGGCTTTTACGCCACATTGCTTGCCCCCTTGACCGTAGCAACTTGATTCTGAACATTGCCCTGAAAACTCTCCATCTAACAAGATGGCTTAATATACAAAGGTATGCTGGCTGCACCATGTCAGTCACAAGCATTTGGAAGCCAAAGTAAGATCCACATGACACCACCACAGATGTTTTATCACACAACTGCACACCACAGCTCTGGGCCCACTACTCAGCAGGCTCCACCATACTGGCAGCTCTGTTCTACACCATTTTCATGAAACCCAGTCAAGGAAGGCACTGTCTGGTACACTCTTGATCAGCAACAGGACATCCAAAGGTTCTCCAGTGCCACCTGGTCATGGAAATTTAAAAAATTTCATGGTATTTATCTAGACATTTTTCAAGGATGAAGTTGGAGAAACTGTGGGTTTCAATTCATTCAGGAACCATTAAATTTTTAGGAAGCACATTTCAAGGAAAACTCTGGAGAATTTTCAGAGGCAAGTCTTCCCAAAGAGTGGCCAAAAGGCCACATGAAGCCAGGCCCATTGAGGTCTACAATGTGAGGTCCATGTGTGTTTTGACTGTCAACAATGGCTGCCAAGTCTTTCAGAATAAAATCATGTGATCTCCTGGCTGAGATTGACAGTGCTTGGTGAATAGCCACCCCAGGCTTAGATCTCAGTTTCCAATGGCGACTCTCATGCATGGCCGCCTAAAATCACAACACAATTAATGGCAATACTTCTCTGAGGTCAGTTCCAGAACTCAGTCTTTAAGGGGAATCGCACCAGAATTCCAGCCCAGGTGGACCCAGGATTCTCTTCTAACCACCAACAATTGACCACAATTAAAACCAAAAAACTCCCACATGGTCCTCATCTTCTTCAACATAGACACTCTGAATGACCTCTAGCTAGAGGTTTCCATGACGGGCGCAGCCCAAGACAGTGTCCAAAATAAGCTCACTTGCCCCTCATTTGCCTAAAGTCAGAGTGGACTAGACACCATTCCTGTGAACCAAGAGTGATCAAATAGCCCTTCTTTAATACTGCTCTGCTTCTCCAGTTTGAGGCCAACTGACTGGTATAGATTCTTTATGTGAATTGGTGTCCTGAGAAAACCCAAGCACCTATTGGCTAGCCTCTGCAGAGCTTTGAAGAACTGGTTTGACCCAACGGATCCCTATTCTCACTTGATGGAGGTCAGGAAGCTTACAGAGGAAGGCGAGAGACTTCATTCACAATGACTGCTCTTTTGGCCATTTTGGTTTTGGATGCACACTTGGAAACTTTCTTTAGATCCATCAGGTGCTGAGAATCTAAGCCACTGCCTCACACAGGGCAAAGAGGCTGATTCAGCCACATCCATTTCCAAAGCAATTAAGCAAAGAGCCACAGGTGACGCCCATCCTTTTCCATTTGAAAACTGATTTCTTCAGGTTTCACACAGGGGTGGCCTGAGGCAAACACGTTCCTGACATTCAGGACAACAGAACAATAGGTAAGCAAAAGTCCAAAGTAGTATTTCTCCACTGAGACTTTACTGGTCGCACTGATATCTGAGTTTTCTGAGACGCTCTCATTCCCTTCAGCTATCCAGTACATGATCATGTCACAGAGCTTGGAGGTGGTACATATCTTGGAAATAATACCATGAGGCTATTCTGGAGAGTGGCCAGTATTCAGGAAGAAAAGAGGAACTTAAGAAGATAATAGGTGTTGCCCATCCATAAGGCAAGCAGCTCTTTATTCTTTAATTTGGCAAGATGAATGCTGGGAAGCTTTCTACTAGACAGGACACAACCATTGATGAATTCTCTTTTCAAATGTCTACAAAAACGGATTCAGTGGGATACACAGACATAGAAACACTCGCGTTGTCAAACGACTTTCTAGAAACATTCCAGTCTAAACAAACAAACCGCCTTTCCTACCTATTCTCAGAACATGAGACAAAACCACAAACTCACACAGACACCCACAACGGAATCTCCTTCCCCCAAGTATGTCTGTGAGTATCCTGAGTGTCCTCTGACTGGTGGGCCATACTATGTTCCACCAAAATGGCCTGTCCTATCTCAGACCTGGACTTCTTTGCCAACTCTGTGAAGTTGTCAGGAGCCATGGTTGAGCCACTACCTGCTTTCTCAGAAAAGGCCCCTCTTCAGAGCTCTCCTGGCATTTGGCCATTCTCACTTCAGTAGGTACTAAGAAAGACTGACTCTGTCCTTGGTAAATCCAAACAAATGAGACCACTGGGACTGGGACTGGGACTGGCTCTGGGTGCTTGGCTTCCTGGATCCCGAGTTCAGAGAGTTCCATTACCAAGGAAGTGTGATAGGTCACTTCCTTCACGAACTGAGTGAGGTCACTGGGTTGGCAACCACTTTTTCCTAACAGTTGCTTCCAAGGGTCCCATGAGATGGAGGCTGCCCATACTTCCTGTGACACTTTCACAAGATAGAATGGTATATCAACCATAGGCACCCGGGAACAGCTCTCCACACAGGCCTGGTTTGGTCGATTTAATCTACATTAAGAAGAGAGAGGCTTTCAGACACATCCCTTCATTTTGACCAGGTTGTTTTACATGGAAGTTGACTTTTGCTCTCCCACGTCTTTCATAGGTGTCTACATCTTCTTCAGGGATCATTTCTGCACGGAACTTTGAGGTTCTCAGCAGGAGGAAGATCCCCTACATTCCTGTATTGTAAGACCAACAATATCCTTGTTCTTCTGTTAAGTTATATTGAGGAAATATTGCATGGTTAAGGGTAATAACAGGTTCGATTTGGTTTAGGAATCATTCTGCAGGATGAATTATGGTATTGGGAACCTGCGATATTTACAAGAATATACTGGTGAAATATAAGTATGAAAACAGAAATCTAGGTAATATTTGAAGTCCAGAAGGGCATTGGGTGGCCTGAACACCCTTCCTTTGAATCAGGAGTGATCAAATAGCCCTGCCGCTAATACTGCACTGCTTCTCCAATTTGAGGCTTACTGACTGTCAGGTATAGATTCTTTATGTGATTTGGAGACAAGAGAAAACCCAAGCACCTATTGTCTCATGCCACAGCAAATGGTTTATTGGGGGTCCAGCATGCTGGGGCTCAAAGCTCACTTCAGAGGAGGAAAGAACAAAGAGCCCCGAGAACAACTTGAGAAGAGATTATATACAATATTTAGACAGTGCAGGGACTTTATATACATCATAGCCTCCTTTAGCAAATATCATATACTGTGGGAAAATCAAATAACAACTCTAAAACATGATTAGCACATTCATTGGCGGGAACAGTTCGGGCAGGGGGTGATTGGTCAGCCCTGAGAAGGGGTATACATTTAAACTGATTGGTTGAAGCCCTGAGATGTATACGTGCTGAGATGCACGGTTTCTGGGAAGGGGTTGTTAAGTAACTAGGTGGTCAGGAAAGATTTCAACACATCTAATGGGCAGTTCCGGGAATTGTCTTCACTGACACAGGAATTTCAGGTTCTGAGCACAGCTTGTAAACTTTACAAAACCTGTTTCTTTACGTTTCAATTTTAATTTCTTTAATTCTTTCATTTCTCCTTTTTCTGCCTACTTTTAATTTTAAAAGTAATGAATCATAATTTTTGTGGGGTCTCACATTCTATTTCTGCCAGTGAAGTGTATTTCTGTCTGATTACCATGAGTTTTACCTGCCCAATCTGAGCCTGGAGAAAGGAAACTATGAGGTTAAGCAAACAAGGTCCCACAGTTATCAACACCATAAGCATGATCAGGGGTCCAGCTAAGGCTGATAGGAGTGTAGTTAACCAGGGGGACAAGATAAACCATGACTCAAACCACACTTGTTGAATCTCCCTTTCTCTCTGGTGCTCTTCAAGGCATTTTCTCAATTTACTCATGGATTATTTTAAAACTCCAGTATGGTCAGCATAAAAACAGCATTTTTCTCTCAGTACAGCACAGAGGCCCCCCTCCTTTATTAAATGGAGGTCTAATCCTCACCTGTTCTGTAAAACAACTTTAGAGAGAGAGGTTAAGGATTCCTGCAAAACTGTGATGGAGGTCTCTAACGTCTTCAAGTCTTGATTTATTGCTGTTTCTAATCAGGCCATTTGTTGTGACCCATGGATCATATCAGCTGTTCCTGTACCCACTCCTGCAGCAGCTCCTAGCCCCAATAGGATGGCTAGAGTAAGGGACACTGGCTCCCGGCAAAATCGGGTTGTTTGTCCACCTAGTAGACCTTCAAAGGATTCTGGATCATGATAGAGCACCCTGGGGGGTATCTGCACCATTATACAATAATGTACAGAGCTGTCAAATACCTGGGCTGAAATGCAAGGAGTTCTGACTGTGTGGAGTTCAGTACCATAAAGGTTCCTTTAATTAGTTCCCAGGGGGAGGAGTCAGCTGTACTCTGGACTGGGGAAGTAGGCAAAGATGGAAACTGCGAAGTATGAGATGGTAGAGGGGTTTTGGTAGATCTAGGCATGGGAGGTTTAGGAGGCTTAATTCCTGACTTGAATGGATTGGGCCCTATTGCTGTGGGATTTTCTTCCTTTTTAAGCCGGATGGTGAACCAGAGACCAAAGTCATAACCAGGGCCATTAATATAGAATCGCATTCCCCAAGTATTTCCCATAGGCAATGTTGTTCTGAGGTAGCCCCTTCCTTTGGAAGTGAAAGTTATATTGAGGGGGTAACATAGACTATTTTTTCCACAGCAAGTTTTTGACACCACTTGGATAGCGGCACATTTATTGGGATCAATCCAGATGTCATTTCATCCTACCGAATCATACTGTCTGGGGAGTTTGGGTTTCACAATGTAGCTCCCGTGTGTTCACAACCCCAAGATCTACAATAAAAGTCACTGGGTCCTCCACAGGTTTGGGCCTGTTTGCGATTTCAGAAATCAGCTGGGCACACTTAATAAACAAGACTGGCTAGTTTACACCTGAGCTGGGGAGATGACATCAATAATTCATGGGGTAAGTTGGTCTATGTTGCCCTGGTTTGGGCTTTAGTGGGATCTGTGTGGGGTCCACTATGTCAGGGAGATCCCAGTCAGAGAGGCCTATGGCAAGCTGACAAATGTCCGGGTGGAGAGATGGCCACCAAGTCCATAAGGGGGCTGTATGTGAAATAGACCACACTACTTGCCCAGTAGGATTTATAACTTGCCATTGTTGCTGAACAGGCGATGGGGATTAGGACTGCTGGTGGTCAGGGGAAGAATCCATAGCCCTACCCACACCACAGACATGCAACTTGAGAGGGTTACCAGTCTGTTCCAGTTTCCAGCCAGAGTATGGACAGGGCACAGGATTGAGATGGGAGGCATGGATCCAGGAAGTGATCCCATCCACTTTCACCACTGTAGGTGTTATAAGCAGCACCTGGTATGGTCCTTTCCAGCAGGGTTCCAGGGATGACACCCGATACTGTCTCATGTAGACAAAGTCTCCCACTTGATATCGATGTGGAGTTCCCTCGTCTCCAGGATGATAAGCAGTGGCCAACTGTTTCCACAGGTATCGCTGGGTGCTGGGTTTGTTCAAGGGCTTTAAGTCTGTCTAGCAAGGGTGTGTGAAAGGAATCATTAATCTAAGAGTTGGGGTTAGGTCCCTTAATGGAGGAGGGGCACCGTAGAGAATTTCATAAGGGGTGAGGTTACACAAAGGGGCGGAGGGGTATTTCTTGCACGAAAAAGTACATGAGGTAGGAGCATAGTCCAATTTTTTATGCCGGTCTCCAAGATTAATTTCGTTAAGTCTCTTTGATGGTTCTATTCATCGTTTCTACCTGTCCTGAGCTCTGGGGTCTATAAACACAATATAACTTCCAATTAATCCCCAGGGTCCTGGAAAATCCCTGACTTACCTGGGCCACGGATGCCGGTCCGTTATCAGACCCTATTACCTTAGGCAGGCCGAACCTTGGAAAACTGTCTTCTAGGATCTTTTTGACCACCATCTGAGCTGTTTCTTTCTTCATGGGGAAGGCTTCGACCCATCCTGAAAAAGTATCTACAAAGACTAGGAGATATTTAAGTCCATACCTTGCTGGCTTAATTTCAGAAAAGTCCACTTCCCAGAATTGTCCTGGTCTGGTTCCTCGTATGCGCTTCCCTGCAGGAATCTTGGATGGGAAAGTATTAACTAATTGGAAGACTTGAAAGCTCTAGTCACCTGCTCAGCTATTTTTTTCCTCTTTGAGTCAGTCAATAATAAGTCCTTTCTTCGGTCCTTTAAGAGTGCCTATAACTTCTTTGAGCCTAAGTGGTTGAGCTGGTGTACGTCTTTGACATAAAGGTGGGCTTTTTGAAATTGTAAACTTGGCTCTGTAGGGTCCCAGATTTCTGTATCTGTCTCCTCAGACGATAAGTTGCCTGAATGTTCCGGGGCGGCCAAGTCTCCTGATTTTTGTTCCCCCCGGTGTGGAAAAAGTTAACAGAGTCACTCCGTTTAGGGCTGCCAATTAAGCTTCCTCATCTGCCCTTCTGTTTCCAACTGCCACAGGTTTGTTTCTCTTCTGGTGCCCGGGACAGTCCACTATAGTTAGTTCCTTATGGCCCTGCACTGCTGAGCCAAGGTGGAGGATCTCATCTTTATTTTTTATTTTTTTCCCGGCAGAGGTTAATAGCCCGCATTGTTGGTAAATAGTCCCGAGCATATGAACAGTGGCAAATGCATAGTGCCTATCAGTTTATATGGTGGCCCTTTTCCCTGTTGCTACTTCCAATGCTTTCATAAGGGCAATCACTTCTGCTTTTTGGACTGATGTCCCTTCTGGGAGACCAGAGTATCAGATGAAATCAGTTTTGCTAACTGCTGCTGCTCCAGCCCGCCGCTTACCATCTTGGAGGAAGCTGCTGCCATCCGTAAACCATACGACTTCAGGGCGAGGCAGTGGCTGATCCTTCAAGTCTTGTTGTATACTGGTTTCCTTGCCAGTATGTGTTGACACTCATGAGTGACGGGTCCTGATGATTCTTCTGGCAGCAGTGTAGGTGGGTTGAGTGGAGCAGGGGGTCCCAGCGTTATTCTGTCTTTGTCAAGCAAGAGGCTCTGGTAGTGGTTTATTCTGGAGTTTGATTGCCACCTCTCTGGAGGCTAACAGATGATGCTCTCCAGGGCATGGGGGGCTATAATGGTTAGCTTCTGTCCCAACGTTAATTAATGAGCATCTTTTATTAGAAGGGCTGCCGCTGCTATAGCACTTAAGCAATGGGGCCACCCGCTAGCCAATGGGTCCAGTTTTTTGGATAAATACGCTACTGGCTTTTTCCAAGGTCCCAAAGACTGAGTGAGCACTCCCGGTGCTATTCCTTTCTTTTCCTCGATATAGAGAGTGAAGGGTTTTCTACATCTGGGAGTGCTAAGGCCGGAGCAGATAGCAGCACCTTTTTTTGACATTATCAAAACCTTGTTGGTGCTCAGGGGTCCATTGGAAGTGGGCATCCCCCTTTATCAGCGGGTATAAAGGGGCAGCCAGAGATGCGAACCCAGGAATCCATAACCTGCAAAAGCTGGCAGTCCCAAGAAACTCTCTGAGTTTTCTCTTATTAGATGGGGGCAGTATCTGCAAAACGGTTTTTTTTCTGGGCTCAGGGAGCCATCGTTTGCAACCCCTAAAAGAATAACCCAGGAAGATTACTTCTTGCTGACAAGTTTGGGCCTTTTGGCAGAAGCCATATATCCAAGCCGAGCAAGCTCGAATAATAGTGCTTGGGTCCCAGACTCATAGGTCTCCTTGGTGTTGGCTGCCAGTAGAAGATCATCCACTATTGGAGTAGGGTGACTTTGGGGTGTGCAGTTTTGAAGTCATTGATGTCTCTGTGGAGGGCTTCATCAAAGAGAATGGGGGATTTTTTGAACCCCTGTGGGAGTCTAGTCCAGGTTAGTTGGCCAGATGTTCCAGGTTCTGGGTCTATCCACTCTAAAGCTAACAGCAACTGACAGTCCTTATGTAGAGGCGAGCAGAAGTAAGCATCTTTTAAGTCCAGCACAGTGTACCATTTCTGCTCCGGATTCAGAGTGCTAAGCAAATTATATGGATTGGGTACTGTGGGGTGAATGTCCTGCACTCTGTTGTTTATCTCTCTTGGGTCTTGAACAGGACGATAGTCCCCAGTTCCTGGCTTTCTTACTGGTACCGGGGGGTGTTCCCGGCTGATTGACAGGACCTTAGGATCCCAAGACCCAGGTATTTATGAATATGGGGCCTTATCCCATCCTTAGCTTCTTTGCTTAAAGGATATTGTTTAACACTAATTGGAGACGCAGAGGCTTTTAATTCTACTACTATTGGAGGTTGTTGATGGCTAGACCTAACCCAGCAGTTTCTGCCCAGGCATTAGGATAATCTTTTATCCATTTCTGGGGTAGTTTGCCTGTTTGATCAGTCCTAGGGGGCGCGAAGAGTTGATGTTCATCTTCTACAGACATAGTCAAAGATGTTACTATGGGAGTTAATACTGCAGGTTTTAGAACCCCCACTTGGGGACCATTAGGGTTAAAGGTTATTCTAGTCCAGAGTTTGGTAAGCATATTCCTGCCCATCAATGGGGCCGGGCATTCTGGGATTACTAGGAAAGATTGGTGGACTTTTTCCTTTCCGAGGTCCATATTCATCTTAGTTGTCCAAGCCTGATATCTACTGCCATTAGCCCCTTGAACTAGGGACGATTTAATTGATAGGGGGGCCAGTGAAGTCTTAAGGGCTGAGTATACTGCTCCTGTAATCACTTCAAAGTTCACTGTGTTCCCCTCAACTTCAAATGTTACTCTGAGCTGGGGGAGGGGATCTGAGCCCCGAATTTCCTAGTCCTCTTCTAGAGTCAGCACGGCGGGCTGGCGTGGCTGCTTCTTTTGGGGGCACTCTTTGGCCCAGTGTTCTTTTTTATTACAGTGGGCACATTGATTTGAGGCCAACGGCAGCCTTTGGCGTGGGCCCAGGTATGCCTTTATGTATTCCTGCTTTTTAACTTCTGGCCTATTTGCTGCTGTGACCAGAACCTTAGGCAATGCTTTACTCTGCCATTTGCTTCTTTCCTCCTTCTTTTGTTCCCTTTCCTTCTCTCTCCTCTATCCCCTTTCCTCCTCAGTTTCTCTCTTATAATATACTTTCTCAGCTTCTCTGACTAAATCTTTTAAGGTCATATCTTATAATCCATCTAGACGTTGTAACTTTCTCTTAATATCTAGGGCAGTCTGCTCGATAAAGGCCATTGCAACAGATGGCTTTTGGTCTTCTGCCTGAGGATCAAAAGGAATATATTTCCTATACGCTTCCATAATTCTCTCCAGAAACATAGAAGGAGACTCATTAGGCCCTTGGATAATCTCTCTTACCTTGGCCAAATTAGTCGGCCCTCTGGCGGCCGCTCAGAGACCCACTATTAGAGAACGGCGATAAGTGGACAGATGCTACCTACATTCAAAGGTGTTGGGGTCCCAGTTGGGTCGGTTCATGGGCCCGT
This sequence comes from Callospermophilus lateralis, assembly GCF_048772815.1. NCBI lineage: Eukaryota > Metazoa > Chordata > Mammalia > Rodentia > Sciuridae > Callospermophilus > Callospermophilus lateralis. Next base: position 242,074 of record NW_027512993.1, on the reverse strand, counting down.
AGGGACAGAGAGGGAGCATCACTGGGGCTTCCGAGTTTTATATTATTTATCTCTTGCGGGTTCCTTTAGGTGGCCCAGCTTCCTTCAGGGGAGCAGGGTCTGCTGCTGCTGCGGGGAAGTCCCCTGGAGGGCTTGGGTCTGGCCCAATTGCCTCTAGCGGCAGAGAGGCTGAGTCAGCGGCGGGAGGATCATCTGGAACATGTTGTGGGTTGGGGAGCGAGGGTAGAGGATAAGGAGAGAGAGGAGTGTCCAGTCTTGTGACTCAGAATGGAGGGAAGAGGGGGAGGAGCAGAATGTTGGAATGATAAGATCGTGGGGGAAGGGGTATATGGCTGTTAATCTGGGTGGCCAAGTGGCCCCGGTGAAAGACAATATCTCTGACTTTTCGGATTAGAGGGAAGTGGAAGGATTCTTCTCGGGGCCATCCGACTCCTAGGATGGGCCATTCTGAAGCACAGAGAGTCTGCCAGATCCGGCATTTTACTGAAAAAGAAAGATTCTTGGTACTTGAGCAAACATCAGTCCAATGATCAAGGTTAAGGGACAGAGGCATGGAAGTGCTTTGTCCCATAATGTCCCATAATGGGAGTTACTCAAACAGGGACAGTGAATACACAAACGTGACACAGACAAAGACAAACAGTAAACGTTTAACATGAGTCCAAGAAAAAGATTAGAACTGAGTAACTGGCCAAACCTGATGGGTTAGACAATAAAGACAGACAGTAAACTCAACATGAGTTCCTTACAATGAACAAAACTGAGTAGCCAGCAAAACCTGATGGGCTGGAAAACCGAATCCTGAAGCAAAAAATAACCGAGTTGAGGAATCTACTAATCCTCAATTTCCCGAGTCCTCTGGAGTTTCCCCCAGGGACTTGGCCTGTGACTCTGTGACACATCTGTCAGGCACCATCGCAGAGAGCTAATGTTCTTCACCGACAGCCATTTTGCCAAGCCCTAACCTGAAACCCGAAACCAGAAAGAGGCACCTGAATTACTCTGAAAGGAGTCCATTGGGGTCTTTTGTTCGTCACTGCTGGATTTCTCAGCTAGGGCCTCCAGATGAAAAGGTGGGCCGAACGTCGGAGGAAAAGACCACCAAGAGAATTTCTCATGAAACAGCAAAGGGTTTATTGGCGGTCCAGCATGCTGGGGCTCAGAGCTCACTTCAGAGGAGCAAAAAACAAAGAGCCCCAAGAACAACATGAGCAGATTTTATATGCATTCTTTAGAGAGGGCAGGGACTTAACATACATCCTAGCTTCCTTTAGCAAATCACCGTATACTGTGGGAAAATCAAATAACAACTCTAAAACATGATTTGCACATTCATTGGTGGGAACAGTTCAGGCAGGGGGTGATTGGTCAGCCCTGAGAAGGGGTATACATTTAAACTGATTGGTTGAAGCCCTGAGATGTATATGTGCTTAGCTGCACGGTTTTTGGGAAGAGGTTGTTAAGTAACTAGGTGGTCAGGGAAGATTTCAACACACATCTAATGGGTAGTTCCGGGAATTGTCTTAACTGCCACAGGAATTTCAGGTTCTGTGTGCAGCCTGGAAACTTTACAGAACCTGTTTCTTTACGTTTCAATTTCAATTTCTTTTATTCTTTCAGAACCTTACAAAGGAAGGCAAGAGACTTCATGAACAATGACTGCAATTTTGGCCATTTTGGTTTTGGAAGCAGACATGGGATCATTTTTAGATCCATACGGTGCTGGTAATCAAAGCCACAGCCTCACACAGGGCCAAGAGGCTGATTAAGACACATCCCTTTCCAAAGCAATTACTTCTCTGAGGTCAGTCACTGAACTCAGTCTCTGAGGGGAATCACACCAGAGTTCAAGCCCAGGTGGACCCAGTCATCTCTTCCAAACTCCACACAAATGACCACAATTAAAACCAAAACACTCCACCAAGGCCCTCATCTTCTTCCATATATACATTCATCATAACCTCTGGCTGGATGTTTCCATGAATGGCACAGCCAAAGAGAGTTTCCAAAATAAGGTCTCTTTCCCTTCATTTGCCTAACCTCAGGATAGCCTGGACACCATTTCTGTGAACCAGGATTGATCACATAGGTCTGCCATTAATACTGCTCTGCTTCTCCAATTTGAGGCCTACTGACTGTCAGGTATAGTTTCTTCATGTGATTTGGAGTCATGAGAAAACCCAATCATCTCTACAGGGCATGAAAGAACTCATTTGTCCCAAAGGATCCCTATTCTCACTTGATGGAGGTCAGGAACCTAAAAGAGGAAGGTGAGAAACTTCATACACCATGACTGATCTTTTTTGCATTTTGGTTTTGGATGCACACATTGGATTTTTCTTTAGATCCAACTGGTGCTGAGAATCTAAGCCACTACCTCACACAGGGCAAAGAGGCAGATTCAGACACATCCCTTTCCAAAGCATTTAAGCAAAGAGCCACAGGTGATGCCCATTTATTACCATTTGAAAACAGTTTTCTTCAGGATTCACAAAGGGCTGGCCTGAGGCAAAGACCTTCCTGACATTCATGGCAACAGGCAAATAGGTTAGCAAAAGGCCCAAAGCAGGGTTTCTCCACTGAGACTTTCCTGGTCACACTGATATCTGAGTTTTCTGAGATGCTCGCATTCCCTTCAGCTATCCAGTACATGGCCATGTCACAGAGCTTGGAGGTCGTACATATCGTGGACACAAAACCATGAGCCTATTCTGGAGAGTGGCCAGAATTCAGGAAGAAAACAGGAGCTTAGGAAGATAGTAGGTGTTGTTAACTAGATTTATAACACCTACACTATATCATGCAAAAGGCAAGTCCAAATATACACCATGCCTCCTCTGAACTGCTTATATTTCTATTCTGTTTGGGTTATTTTTCTCCATCATATTAGGATTAGTTGTCAGAGTGTAGTAGGGTATGGGTTAGTGTCAGTTGTCCCGGCCTGCGGGACACATCAACGTGGGCAAGAAACTTAGTTGGGGAGGAATGAAGGGACAAGAGACACGAGAGATTACAGCAAGACTGGAGTTCTGATCATGCTGCAAACTTTTATTGTTCTCACATGGAAATTTATATGCTGTGGATGGGAAAGCTCTCTTATCGGCAGTTGCTGGATGTCTTCAGAAAGTGAGATAACCTCAGGATGTTGCCGGAAGACAGATGGCTGCAGGATGTCTCAGGGAGATAGATGGCTGCGGGATGTCTCCCAGGCAGGATATCTCCCAGGGGGCTGTTTCTTTTCAGTGTCAGGCTATACTTTGAAGGAGAACTTCCTTCTAGCCCCTGACCTCTCCCCCTTTCTTATATAAAATATTTGACCATACCTTACCGGCCAATGTTTTAGGGGGTGATAGAGGCTCTGTTTCTCTAGCAGGCCTTTGAATATCTCCTGATTCGAGAGAGCATGTTTACAAGATTTCGTGGAGGCCTTGGCATATTTTTGGAGGAGACGGCTTTAAAAGGGAAGCATGCCGACTGCCATGCACCAGAGCGTGTCACTAAGAGGTCTTCTGTTTTGGTATCCGTGGATCCATCCTCCTGCAGTCCATCCTGCATCCTCCGTTATTATGGCCTAACGTCCTCACTCCATGGGTGCATCCCCCCCCAAGTGAAGGGGCCCATGGAGGACGAACCCTTATGGCAATAGCAGAAGATGGTTGGTCAGAGCTGTTACTTATAGTTTAATGTAAGAAAGAGAGATCTGTGGGGATGTAAACTTAAGAAATAAGCCTGTGAGAAGGGTAGAACATCCTTTTAAATGTTGGCAGCATGGTCTTCCATCTCCAGGTGATGATAGTGGACCTGTATGGGCTTAGAGGCCAAAATATTAATCTGTTCTATAATAAATTGTACAAGCCTGTTTATAATGCAGGGTCCTATGGACACCATTAAAAGTAAACCCAACAAAGGGCCTAATAGGGGAAGAAGGTAGGGTAGAAATCCATTAAACCCAGTCCAGAGGGGATTTTCAAAAAGTTCCCTTCGTCTCTTTTCTAGATATTCTTGAAGCTGCTTAATTTTAGTGCGTACTATGACTGATTTATTGGCATTAAAGCAGCATCGTGCCCCTAAGGCCAAGCAAATACCTCCCTGGTTAGCTGTCAGTAAATCTAAGCCTTCTCTGTTTTGAAGGAACACTTCTGCCAGGGAGTCTACTAGGTCCTGCAAATCTTTAATGGTTCCTGATATAGTTTTTACATCATTTATAAGTTGTTGAGACAGGCGACGCTAAGAGTGTATAGCCATGCCTAAGCCAGCTGTACCTGTGTTCACAGCAGCTGTTATTCCAAGGCTGGCAAAGAGTGGTAAGGCCTGTATTGCCCGCCTGTGTCTTTTGACTAAGGTGTCTAGACTAGGAATGCATAGAGTTTTGTCTCCTGGAACAATAGTTATATCAGGGAGTAATAAGGCAAGAACACAGCCAACGGTCCAATTCGATGGAAGCCTCAGGAAGGCCGAGTTTCCTCCACACATAAAAACTGTGCCATTGGAGGGACAAAGAGATGGGGTGGGTGAGGAATAGTTTTGTACTGTTGAGCAATTTCCAAAGGAAGGAACTCCAACATCAATATCATAGGTATTATTTTGCATCGCGCCTAAAAGACATATTGTAAAAGTGCCTATAGACTGTACTTTAAAAGGAAATCTGGGTTGGCATGTATTATCATCGTCTATGATAGAATTAATAGGAACTGCCATAGGCATGATTGCCCCTGTTGTCATGGAGAGCCAGCAATCACCAGCAAAGGTGGGGTTGGAATTATTAAGCAAGGAGAAGGTAGTTTCCAAAATATCTAATATATTGTTATCTAAACCGGGGAGCTGGCATTTTGGCTATATTAAGAGATGATATGTGAGCTCAGGGATTTGGGGTTTCAAAAGTTTGATTATCTGAGGATGCTTGACAGCATAAGGGAATCCTCCACCATCAGCGACCCCTGTAGGTGCCTTAATGGGGCAGAAGGGGGGTTTACCAACAGGGCCTTGGCACCCAGCTGACTGTAGCTTGGTGTATTTGCCTTCTCCTCCCCGGTCAAAAAGAACGGGGGTATAATGAATAGTGGTCCCTCCTGCTGCATGAGTTTTAGTTAGGGAGGCTTCAAAAAATTGTTCTCCCTTCTTGTTGACACAAATTGAGGCCGACGCATAACAAGTGGCATGCATCGCTTGGGTATGCGTTCAAGTTGCAGAACAATTTTAGAGAGCATTACTTGTACTAGGGGGAATAATCTTTGGCTTGTTAACACATACCAATTTAGGCTGATGAACTCCTCTGAGTTTATGGTCAACCTCGGCCCGGAGGTAAGCCACCTTAGTCACGCAGTCAGCAGTCTGGGTCAAACTAGTGGGAGCCTGAGACCAAGATCCTCCCTTGCGTTCACAGGGAGGGCCAAAAAGGTACTCCATGATGTTGGAAGGTGGAGGGCCAAAGCCTCCGTGTACAATCCTGTTCAGCAGAAGTGCCTTAAGTAGGATCCTCACACAGATTGTTGGCTGCATCTGAAAAAGAGGAAAATTTGTCCTCAGGGTGAGGGCCTCCATCCCCGTGTTGAGGTAAGCCATTAACCTGTTTAACCAGGCGTTCTGGTAACCATCTTGGGGCTGCTTGCTCTTGGTCCAAAACACAAGCTGAGCCTCGTCCACAGATGAGGACAGGACCTGGGCCTTTCCATTTATTTGTAAGGGGATTGTGCCACATAACAGGTGGGCGAACAGAATTGGACGAGGATTGCCAGTGTCAGTCTGCAGCCGAATGGCCTTCATTGTCTAGGGAAAGAAAAATAAGGGCAAATAATGCATGATTAAGGCGATGCCTGTGAGTGGTAAATACAAGTGCAGAAGCATTAAAGCGGGTTAGCCAAGTCTTTAGGTATGGTGGGCACGTTCCACAATGCCTGAGGCTTGTATGGAATTCCAGTAGTATGACAAATTTGCGAGGAAGCACAAAACTGTTTAAACTTGGCACTGGTATATGCAGGACAATTATCTTTTTTTTAATATGTATTGGTTTACCCATTACGGAAAACACTGAAACAAGATGAGAAAGGACATCTTTGATAGCCTCTCCAGAATGTGGTGATGCAAAAATAAGGCCGCTGAAGGTATCTACAGAAACGTGTATATATTTGGTTTTTCCAAATTCAGAAAAATGAGTAACATCCATTTGCCAAAACTGATTGGACAGTAATCTTCGGGGGTTAACTCCCAAGTGTTGAATGGGGAGGGAGACAGGGCAACCAGGGCATGCTTTTACTATTTCTCGTGCCTGTTGCCTGGTAATTTTACATAGTTATCGAAGGTTCTGGGAATTTAGATGGTGAAGATTGTGTAAATCCGTGGCCTTTTGAATGGAGCCAACAAAAATTGAAAAGATGAAACGAGTTGCTGCATCAGCTTTGGCATTACCTTGTGTTAGAGGGCTGGGAAGATCAGAGTGTGCCCTAATGTGTCCTAAGAAAAATGGGTGTTGTCTGGCCTGAATTAGCTTCTGAAGCTGGTGAAACCGATGGGCCACATTGGAAGAAGCCTTAATGGTGGGTGAAATCTGAAGCAGGGGCACAGAATGAGCAATGTAGGCACTGTATGTATAAATATTAACAGGATTATCAAGAAATGTTTTAAAAACTTGTGTTATGGCAAACAATTCCACAAACTGTGCTGAATGATAGACAGTATCAAAGGTGTTAGGTTGGTTATTGACAACAAAGACTGCTCGGCCATTACTGGAACCGTCTGTAAAGACAGTAAGGACTTGAGGAATGGGAGCCTTTTGAGTAATTTTGGCAAAAATAAATGGATGTAACTGGACAAAATATAAAAGGGGGTCATTGGGGAGGTGGTTATCAATTGTTCCCAAAAAGCCTAATAAGGCAATACGCCATTCATTCTCTGTCTGTAGTAAAAATTGGGTTTGGTCTTTAGTATATGAAATTAAAATATTATCATGGTCTTTGCCAAAATGTTGTCGAGATAGCAAACGACATTTAAAAATAATAGAAGCTACCTGAGCAAAAAAACAGTAATAACCTTGGAGAATGTGGTGGGTAAATGGACCCAAAGCAAAGGCAGCCTTTATTTCTAAAATGTGTATTTCGCTGCCGAAATATTCCTGTGGGTGTATGAGGAGTGTGTAAAATAACCAGAACCAGAGGAAGGTTATAAGAATGTTCTGTAAAAAACTGTTTGGCAATGGCTTCTGTGACTTGGTTAAATGCCTGTCATGCCTCGGGAGTAAGCTTTTGAGGGGAGGAGGGGTGGGAATCACCTCTCAAAATATTATTAAGGGACAAAAGTATTCAAGTGGGTAATTTTAAATATGTTTTTAGCCATTGAATATTCCCCAGTAATTTTTGAAAATCATTAAGGGTGTGAAGATGGTCCACCCATAGTTGTATCTTAGGAATTTGGATCTGATTATCTTGAAGTTTACGGACCAAATAGGTATAACAGTCCTGTGTTTTAACCTTATTAGGAGCTATCTGTAGTCCCAAGGTAGTGAGGATTTTTTAAAGGTTCAAGTAACAATTATTAAGGTCATGGTTATTAGGTGCAGCAATTACAAATCATCCATATAATGTAAAATATAAATTTGTGGCCATAGCTCTCTCACAGGGTCTACTGCTTGAGCAACATATTTTTGGCAAAGACTAGGGCTGTTGGCCATACCTTGGGGAAGAACCTTCCATTGAAATCTCTGCATAGAGCCCTGAAAATTAAGGTGAGGGAGACTAAAGGCAAAATAGTGTCTATCCTCAGGATGTAAAGGAATGGTAAAAAAAAAACAATCTTTTAAGTCAATAATCATTTTACAATAGTTTTTGGGAATAGCCACTGGTGTGGGAATGCCTGGCTGTAGTGCTCTTATTTGGCACATAGGTTTATTAATGGCACACAAATATTGTAAAAGGCACCACTTGCCTGATTTTTATTTGATAACAAAAATTGGAGTATTCGATGGTGAGGTTGAGGGCTCTACATGGCCGGCTGCCAGCTGTTCCTGCACTAACATGGAGGCAGCCTGCAAATTTTCTTGGGTAAGGGACCATTGATCCAACCACACAAGAGTCTGAGTCTCCCAAATAATTTTATCTACATGGGGTAGAGGAGAGTCAGAGACTGACACTAAAAATCCGAATACCCAAGTCCATATGTATTTCTTTTTTGTATGGGTTTTATTGGCTCAACCAGTCCTTGTCTCAGACTCCCAAGGCCTATAACAGGGACAAAATAAATACGAAGCATTTGATGAGTCACCATGGAATTGGGACTGGCATGAATAACTTCCATTTGACTCAAAATATCTCGGGCCCATAGGTTAACAGGGACGTCAGGAACAATGAAAGGAGTGACAATTCCCTTATTACCCTCTTTATCAGTCCAGCTAAGAGCCGTAGAGCTGACCAGAGGATTTTTTGACTGTCCTATCCCTTTAAGGTCAGTCAAGGATGGGGTGAGGGCCCAAGCTGATGACCAATATTTTTGAGAAATAATTGTGGCATCAGCTCCAGTATCTAGAATTCCTTGGAATTCCTTTCCTTCAATAAGTAAGGAAATGGTGGGTCTATTTTGAGAAACGGGTTGAACCCAATTTACATCAGAGCAGCCCAAGGAGGCAGTTTCCCGTGGTAGGTTTGGGTGGTTAAGTGCCTCCTGGATTCAAGGGAAGGAGTATTAATTGTGCAAGACTTGTTCCTGCTGGGATGGCCAAAACTCCATTAATAGCTGTGGCCAGTATTTTTTTTCTCCAGTGAAGTCATTATTATTAATGCCATGGAAGACCTGAACACCATGTAAGTTAGTAGAGGCTCTTCCAAAAATAAGGGCACAGATATGAGATGGAGGGGGACCCATAATTCCAGTGGGTATTATCTGGGGCCCTTGCATTGAGTCTAATATAGTTTCAGTGGTGGCACAGATGTCCAATCCTGCGCTGCCTGGAGTGGCTAGTTGGAGGGAAGCAATTGTGGAGAAGAATTTTGAGGTAGGTTGGGAGTTTGGAAGGGAAAAAATCTTATTGCCCCTGGTTTTGTCCTGGGGGATGTCGTGGCCCGGGGCTGGCCCCGCAGGGAGTTTCCCAAGAAGCAGGAAAAAATAGGCTGTCTGAGGGCATTTGTCTTAGATCTACACTCACTGGCCCAGTGATGACCTTTACCACATCTAGGGCAAAGGGTAGCTTGGGGCGGTATAGCCCCAGTTGAAGGAGATGCTATTCCTAGGCTTTCTTTGCCTGTCGGACACTTGCGTGCAAAATGGCCAGGTTGTTTACAAGTAAAGCAAGTACGTGAGCCAGGATTGTGAAAGGTCTTGGTAAAGGTGGCACCTAGGGCAAGACCCATGGCATGAGCTGCACCTACCCCTGCGTAGAGTCTAATAAAGTCAGAAAGTTTCCCTTTATCCTTATGTGGTTGAAGAACATCCTGACATGCCGGGTTGGCGTTTTCAAAGGCAAGATGTTTTACAAAAGAGCTTTTGTTTTCACTTGGTCCAAGCAAGCATTCCACAGCTAGGTTAATCCTGGGAACAAAGTCGCTATAAGGCTCGTCGGGCCCTTGTCGAATTTTTGCCAGGGAAGTGGTAGCCGAGGCTTTTGAGGGAGGTGTCTCCAAGCATGTAAGCCAGCCATCTGAATCTGCATCAAAAGTCCAGCAGGGAAATGTGCCTGTTTAGTTTTAGTGTCAAAAGGCTCATTGCCCACTAGCTTAACATAAGTCCCGGACTTAGAGGAGGCCTTAGTTAAAATTTTTTGAGCAGTTTCCCGACAGTGCTCTTTGAAATCTGCATTCCATAACAGAAAGTCTCTGGCACTGAGGGTAGCTTGGTCTAAAAATTTCCAATCATTGGGAGTAAGTCATTGTGTGCTGTGGCTTTCTAATAAAGCCAACATGTAGGGTGCAAAGGGGCCATAGTGAGCACAAGCCTTTTTAAGTTTTTCAGGAAAATGCAGGCTTAAATTTTGTAGACTCTGGGTTCCTGCCTGCCTAGGGCTGAACTCCTAATCCTCTGAGTCCTGATCTCCTTATTCCATTTCTCCGCTTCCTCCTCTTGATCCTCGTCTAAGTCTTTGACCTCAGCCTGGGCAGGCTTATCTATCTGACTGGTGGTGACTGGGAAGGCGAGCACAGGTTGATGGAGTGGCTTCGCCTTTGTATTAGACCACTGTAGGCCAGTTACTTTGACTCCATACCTAAGGCTAATGAACAGAGCTCAGAGTGAAGGGATCTTAATTCTTTTAAAGGTTGGATCTGTTCCTGTCTATGTTGGAAGGATGCTCACAAAGGAGCCAGTTTAGGCAAGGGAAGTGGGGAAAAAATATCTGGGGGGGGCATTTGTACCCTGAAGGGCCAGAGCACAAAAGGCAGGAGGGATATAGGAGGGGTTGGATGTGTAAGTCCTATAGGCTGTGGCAGGGTCTTGAGAGGTGCAGGGTCTTCTGAATGGTAGCGAGCTGCTTCCTTCTCCAAGGTAGCCTCCTCTACAGGGGTCAATGAGTCTCCGGAATTTAAAACTGGATAAAGGCAGTTGGTAACCATTGGAGCCTTAATCATTAGGGTGGTATTTTGAGGGGGACCAGGAAGGTTCCCATGGTCCTGGGGAGCCTGAGAAGGGTCTATGTCTATACTAACTGATGGGCATCCCGAGGGGATACCAGAAGTATTTGCATAGCCTCTTCCCCAACCTCGACAAGTTTTAAGGTACCATTGTCAAAGGGTGAACTTTTAAGAATTTCATTAATTAAGTTCCAGTAAGAAAACGTTGGAACAGGCACTTTTTCTGGGCCAAAGGATTCATAATAATCTTTTAAACAGTCTCCTACTCCAAGCCATCTTTTACCATCAATGGTCCTTTCAAGAGGAAACCATGGACACTGCTCTCTTATGTATGAAAAAAAAAATTAAGTCTTTTTTCTAAACACGCGCCCCCATGTCTGCAAGGACTCCTTGTAGCCTGACAAAAACAAATCATGTGACGAAACTGCTTGTCCCATAGTGGGTCAATCACCGTGCGTCATCCCCACGCTCCTCCTGGATCTGTCTCTCGGTGGTGTCTTCTGCAGTTATTGCAAGCTCCGCTTGACCAAATCTTCCAGGAGGACGGGGTCCCCCTCAATCAAAAGCTCAAGCCCCAGTCGGTGGGCGCCAGATGTCCCAGCCGGCAGGACACATCAACGTGGGCAGCGAACCTAGATAGGGAGGAATGAAGGGACAAGAGACACGAGAGATGACAGCAAGACAGGAGTTCTGATCAAGCTGCAAACTTTTATTGTTCACACAGGGGTATTTGTATGCTGGATGTGGGAAATCTCTCTTATCGGCAGTTCCTAGATGTCTTCACAAGGTGAGATAACCTCAGGAAGTTTCAGAAAGACAGATGGGCGCAGGATGTCTCAGGGAGACAGATGGCTACAGGATGTCTCTCAGACAGGATGTCTCCTGGTGGCTGTTTCTTGTAAGTGTCAGGCTATTCTTTGAAGGAGAATAGAATTCCTTCTACCTCTGACAGTCAGGGATTCAGTATTTCGAATAGAAAATTGGAAAATGAATCCAATGTTTATGCAAATATGTGCTACCCAAAAGTCTTCCCACTCTCATTCAGAACAATGCCTTGACATTACCTTCACCCCAAGTAAGACACAATAAGAGAAGAAGAGTTAGAAAATCTGTGAATACACATCTGGAATGGAAAATTCTCAGTAGTTAACAACCTTGGAGGTGGTAGAGGTGTTTCGAAAAGTAAGGTACATGGTAAAAACTCCACAAACATGGAGCTCTGTTGGCCTAAAGACTTCTTGAGAAACTGCCTCTGAGGTTGGGCACTTGAAATATATGTTGTTGTCAGGAGTTTTAACTTCCTTTGTAGTGAGACCATCAAATATGGGTCTGCATCTGTGTGACCTGGAGCACATGGTTTCTTATTTTCCAATAAACATGAGGCAGCAGGGCTGAATTCTCTCTTTGTAGGTAATTTGTTGCCATTTGAGGGCAAAGTGTCTCCCAGTGTAGACTTTGAAGCCATTTGGTCTTCCTCTACTTTTCATGGTGTTTCTTGCAGCTGCATTGGGAGTTTAGTATTTGCTTCACGAAATACGAAGAGGTCAACTAGGACAGAGTGCTGGAGGGAGTTCTGTCACGTGTGTTGGTTAAGGGTCTGCAGGAGAGTGCACCAACCAGGCTTCTATCCCACATAGCTTGCCCCCTTGACAATAGCAATCTGATTCTAAACATTGCCCTGAAACTCTCCGTATAACAAGATGCCTTTACATACAAGGGTATGGGGGCTGCACCATGTCAGTCACAAACCATTTGGAAGCCAATGGCAGATCCACATGACCCCATCACAGATGTTTTAACAAACACCTACACTCCACTGCTCTAGGCCAACTACTCATCGGGCTCCAAATTACTGGCATCTCTGTTCTACATGATTTTCATGAAACCCAGTCAATCAAGGCATTGTCTGGTACACTCATGATCATCTATAAGACATCCAAAGGTTCTCCACTGACACCTGTTCATGGGAATTTCAAAAATTTAATGGTATTTATCTAGCCTTTTTTCAAGGATGAAGTTTGAGGCACTGTGGGGTTTAATTCATTCAGGAACCATGAAATGGAGAGGAAGCTTATTTCAATGAAATCTCTGGAGAATTCTAACAGGCAATGATTCCCAAGGACAGGCTAAAAGGTCACATTAAGCCAGGCATTTGAGGTCTACAATGTGTGATCCTTTTGTGCTTTGACTTGCAACTATGGCTGCCAATTCTTTAAAAATAAAATCATGTGATATCCTTCCTGAGATTCCCAGTGCTCTGTGGAAAGCCACCCTGGGCCTTGATCTCAGTTTCCAAGGGCGACTCTCATGTGTGGCCTCCTAAAATCCCAACACAATACATGGCAATACTTCTTTGAGGTCAGTTACATAACTCAGTTTCTAAGGGGAATCACACCAGTGTTCAAGCCCAGGTGGACCCAGTCATCTCTTCCAACGGCCACAAAAATGACCACAATTAAAACCAAAACACTCCCACATGGCCCTCATCTTCTTCCATATAGACACTAATCATAACCTCAGGCTGTAGGTTTCCATGAGGGCCAAAGCCAAAGACAGTATCCAAAATAAGGTCCCTTTCCCCCATTTGCTTAAAGTCAGTGTGGCAGGGAGACCCTTCCTGTGAACCAGAAGTGATGAAAGAGGCCTGCCCTTAATACTGCTCTGATTCTCCATTTTGTGGCCTAATTACTGTGGGGTTTAGATTCCTTATGTTAATTGGGGTCATGAGAAAACCCAAGCACCTATGGCCTAGCCTCTGTAGTGATTTGAAGAACTCATTTGACCCAAAGGATCCCTATTCTCAAAGATGGAGGTCAGGAACCTTACAGAGGAAGGTGAGAGACTTCATCCACAATGACTGCTCTTATGGGTATTTTGGTTTTGGATGCACACATGGGATTTTTTTAGATCCATTAGGTGCTGAGAATCTAAGCCACAACCTCACACAGGGCCAAGAAGCTGATTCAGACACATCCCTTTCCAAAGCTATTAAGCAAAGAGCCAAAGGTTTCTTCACTGAGACTTTCCTGATCACACTGATATCTGAGTTTTCTGAGATGCTCACCATTGCCTTCAGCTATCCAGTACATGGCCATGTCACAGAGCTTAAAGGTGGTACATATCTTGGACACAAAACCATGAGCCTATTCTGGAGTTTGGCCAAAATGCAGAAAGAAAATAGGATCTTAGGAAGATATTAGGAGTGGCCGATCCATATGGCAAGACGTAGACCATTCATAAATAGGACAGGATGAACGCTGGTAAGATTTCTACTAGATAGGACATATGTATTGATGCGCTCTCTTTTCTAATGTCTACAACCACGGACACAGTGGGATACACAGACATAGAAACACTCGCCTTGTCAAAAGACTTACTAGAAACAATTCACACCAAACCAAACAAAACGACTTTCCTACCTATTCTCAGAACATGAGACAAAACCACAAACCCACACCCACACAGACCCCCAAGTAGGTCTGTGAAAATATGGAGTGTCCTTTGACTGGTGGGCCATAATATATTCCCCCATAATGGGCTGTTCTCTCTCAGATCTGGTCTCCATGTCCAACTCTGTGAAGCTGTAAGGAGCCAGTGGTGAGCCACTACCTTCTTTCTCAGGAAAGGCCCCTCCTCAGACCTTCCTGGCATTAGGCCATCCTCACATCAGTAGGTACCAAGAAAGACTGTCTCTGTCCTTGGAAAATCCAAACAAGTTTGACCACTGGGACATGAACTGGGACTGGCTCTGGGTGCCTGACTTCCTGTATCCCAAGTTCAGAGAGTTCCATCACCAAGGAAGTGAGGTGAGGTCACTTCCTTCAGGAACTAAATGAGGTCACTGCCTTGGCAACAACTTTTTCCTAAAAGTTGCTTCTAAGGGTCCCATGAGATGGAGGATGCACCTACTCGCTCTGACATTTTCACAAGTTAGAATGGTATATCAACCATAGGCACCCGGGAACAGCTCTCCACACAGGCCTGGTTTGGTCCATCTTCTCTACATTAAGATGAAAGAGGCTGATTCAGACACATCCCTTCATCCTGACGAGGTTGTTTACCATGGAAGTTGACTTTTCCTTCCTCAGGTCCTTCATAGCTGCCTACATCTTCTCCATGGATCATTTCTGCATGGACCTTCGAGGTTCTCAGCAGGTGGAAGTTTCCCTACACTCCTGTATTGTAAGACCAACTCTGTCCCTGCTTTTCTGTAAAGTTAGATTGAGGGAACAGTGTATGGTTAGTGTAATAACAGGTTCGATTTGGGTTAGGAATCATTCTGCGCGATGAATAATGGTATTGGGAACCTGCGATATTTATTAAATTATATTGGTAAAATATATGTATGAAAACAGAAATCTAGGATTTGAAGCCCAGAAGGGCATTGGGCCCTTGATTGAGATACGTAGTGTTTAATTAGGTTCTGCACAGTTGTCTCAGATAAATCCATTTACAATGGCATAGGACCTTGTACATTGGATGATTGAATGAGGAAGAGAACATCCAGTCAAAAAGGGATAGTCGGTACGATTAGGTAGATAGTCGGTAGGTTTAGGAAGAAGAGTGAGTACAGGATTTGGACAGAAATTTCTTTTTTTTTTTTATTGGTTGTTCAAAACCCTACAAAGCTCTTGACATATCATATTTCATACATTAGCATACATTAGCTTCAAGTGAGTAATGAACTCCCTTTTTTGCCCCAAGTACAGATTGCAGAATCACATGGGTTACACATCCACATTTTTACATAATACCATAATAGTAACTGTTGTATTCTGCTACCTTTCCTATCCTCTACTATCCCCCCTCCCCTCCCCTCCCATCTTCTCTCTCTACCCCTTCTACTGTAATTCATTTCTCACCTTGTTTATTTTCCCATTCCACTTACAACCTCTTATATGTAATTTAGTATATCAATGAGGGTCTCCCTCCGTTTCCATGCAATTCCCCTTTTCTCTCCCTTTCCCTCCCACCTCATGTCTCTGTTTAATGTTAATCTTTTCTTCCTGCTCTTCCTCCCTGCTTTATTCTTAGTTGCTCTCATTATATCAAAGATGACATTTGGTATTTGTTTTTTAGGGATTGGCTAGCTTCACTAAGCATAATCTGCTCTAGTGCCATCCATTTCCCTGCAAATTCCAAGATTTTGTCATTTTTTAGTGCTGCGTAATACTCCATGGTGTATAGATGCCACATTTTTTTAATCCATTCATCCATTGAAGGGCATCTGGGTTGGTTCCACAATCTAGCTATTGTAAATTGTGCTGCTATGAACATCGATGTGGCAGTACCCCTGTAATACACTCTTTTAAGGTCTTCAAGGAATAGTCCGAGAAGGGCAATAGCTGGGTCAAATGGTGGTTCCATTCCCAGCTTTCCCAGGAATCTCCATACTGCTTTCCAAATTGGCCGCACCAATTTGCAGCCCCACCAGCAATGTACAAGAGAACCCTTTTCCCCACATCCTCGCCAGCATTTGTTGTTGTTTGACTTCATAATGGCTGCCAATCTTACTGGAGTGAGATGGTATCTTAGGGTGGTTTTGATTTGCATTTCTCTGACTGCTAGAGATGATGAGCATTTTTTCATGTACTTGTTGATTGATTGTATGTCCTCCTCGGAGAAGTTTCTGTTCAGGTCCTTGGCCCATTTGTTGATTGGGTTATTTGTTATCTTATTGTCTAATTTTTTAAGTTCTTTGTATATTCTGGATATTAGGGCTCTATCTGACGTGTGAGGAGTAAATATTTGTTCCCATGATGTAGGCTCCCTATTTACTTCTCTTATTGTTTCTTTTGCTGTGAAAAAACTTATTAGTTTAAGTAAGTCCCATTTGTTGATTCTTGCTATTAACTCCTGTGCAATGGGTGTCCTATTAAGGAATTTGGAGCCCGACCCCACTATATGTAGATCGTAGCCAACTTTTTCTTCTATCAGACGCAGAGTCTCTGATTTGATATCAAGGTCTTTGATCCATTTTGAGTTAACTTTTGTGCATGGTGAGAGGAGGGGGTTCAGTTTCATTTTGTTGCATATGGATTTCCAGTTTTCCCAACACCATTTGTTGAAGATTCTATCCTTCCTCCATTGCATGCTTTTAGCCACTTTATCAAATATAAGATAGTTGTAACTTTGTGGATTGGTCTCTGTGTCCTCTATTCTGTACCATTGGTCCACCCGACTGTTTTGGTACCAGTACCATGCTGTCTTTGTTACTATTGCTCTGTAATATAGTTTGAAATCCGGTATCGCTATACTGCCTGATTCGCACTTTCTGCTTAGAATTGCTTTTCTAAGGGTCTTTTATTTTTCCATATGAATTCCATGATTGCTTTATCTATTTGTACAAGCAATGCCTTTGGGATTTTGATTGGCATTGCATTAAACCTATATAGAACTTTTGGTAATATCGCCATTTTGATGATGTTAGTTCTGCCTATCCATGAACAGGGTATATTTTTCCATCTTCTAAGATCTTCTTCTACTTCTCTCTTTAGGGTTCTGTAGTTTTCATTGTATAAATCTTTCACTTCTTTTGTTAGGTTGATTCCCAAGTATTTTATTTTTTTTTGAGGATATTGTGAATGGAGTGGTTTTCCTCATTTCCATTTCAGAAGTTTTGTTGCTGATATACAAGAATGCCTTTGATTTATGCGTGTTGATTTTATATCCTGCTACTTTGCTGAATTCATTTATTAGTTCTAGTAGTTTTTTTGTAGACCCTTTTTGGTCTTCTATGTATAAAATCATGTCATCCGCAAATAATGATAATTTAAGTTCTTCTTTTCCAATTTTTATGCCCTTAATTTCTTTCGTCTGTCTAATTGCTCTGGCCAGTGTTTCGAGAAGTATATTGAATAGAAGTGGTGATAGAGGGCATCCCTGTCTTGTTCCAGATTTTAGAGGGAATGCCTTCAATTTTTCACCATTCAGAATGATGCTAGCCTGAGGCTTAGCATAGATAGCTTTTACAATGTCAAGGTAATTTCCTGTTATCCCTATTTTTTCTAATGTTTCGAACATCAAGGGATGCTGTACTTGTCGAATGCTTTTTCTGCATCTATCGAGATGATCATATGGTTCTTATCTTTAAGTCTATTGATGTGGTGAATAACATTTATTGATTTCCGTATATTGAACCATCCTTGCATCCCAGGGATGAATCCTACTTGATCATGGAGCACAATTTTTTTGATGTGCCTTTGTATCCGATTCGCCAGAATTTTATTGAGGATTTTTGCATCTAGGTTCATCAGGGTTATTGTTCTGAAGTTTTCTTTCTTTGATGTGTCTTTGTCTGGTTTCGGAATCAACGTGATGTTGGCCTCATAGAATGAATTTGGAAGAGCTCCCTCTTTTTCTATTTTCTGAAATAACTTGAAAAGTATTGGTATTAATTCTTCTTTAAAAGTTTTGTAAAACTCCGCTGTATACCCATCCGGTCCCGGGCTTTTCTTGGTGGGTAGTCTCTTGATTGCTTCTTCAATTTCATCCATTGGTATTGGTCTGTTCAAATTGTGTGTATCCTCCTGACTCAGTCTGGGCAAATCATATGTCTTAAGAAATTTATCGATGTCTTCACTATCTTCTATTTTATTGGAATATAGGTTTTCAAAATAATTTCTAATTGTCTTCTGAATTTCTGTAGCATCTGTTGTGATATTGCCTTTTTCATCCTGTATGTTAGTAATTTGAGTTCTCTATCCTCTTCGTTAGTATGGCTAAGGGTCTGTCAATCTTGTTTATTTTTTCGAAGAACCAACTTTTAGTTTTGTTGATTTTTTCAATAGTTTCTTTTGTTTCAATTTTGTTGATTTCCGCTCTGATTTTAATTATTTCTTGCCTTCTGCTGCATTTGCTGTTGTTTTGTTCATCCTTTTCTAGGGCTTTGAGATGAAGTGTGAGCTCATTTATTTGTTGGTTTTTCCTTTTTTTGAGGAATGACCTCCAGGCGATGATGGTTAGGGTAATAACAGGTTCGATTTCGGTTAGGAATCATTCTGCACGATGAATAATGGTATTGGGAACATGCGATATTTATTAAATTATATTGGTAAAATATATGTATGAAAACAGAAATCTAGGATTTGAAGCCCAGAAGGGCATTAGGCCCTTGATTGGGATACGTAGTGTTGAATTAGGTTCTGCACAGATGTCTCAGATAAATCCATTTACAATGGCATAGGACCTTGTACATTGGATGATTGAATGAGGAAGAGAACATCCAGTCAAAAAGGGATAGTCGGTACGATTAGGTAGATAGTCGGTAGGTTTGGGAAGAAGAGTGAGTACAGGATTTGGACGGAAATTTCTTTAGCAATAGGGTTTCAGTTAGAGAGTGAATGTAAATGTCAGCACATATGAAAATTCAGTCTCAATGATGAACTTTGAAAAATATGTAGAAAAGCAGATAATAATAGAGACTTTACAAAATCAGGCAAAGTATAAAGTGAGTGATAGGATTAGACATTTTGAACACTGTTGAGTTTGAATATATAATCTTAAGAAGAAACAAATATGCAGTGACCATTAGGATTGACATTTGAGAGCATTAGGAAACCTGGACATGGATGCTTTTAGTAATCCATGTTCACTTTCATTTTAGGCTTTGGTACAATCATAAGTGTGACCTTTGCATTTTTTGTCCAGAATATTACTGTCATAGAATGTATATGTGGATCAGATGACATGAGCATTTCTTCAAGCATTTCTGGAAGTAATGTTTTCAAGACCAATAAATTACTATTGGGGGTAAAAGAGGTGTACCCTGTGTCCATGAATATAGACATAATGCATGAATAGACCACATTTTGAATAAATAATTTAACTGTTCCCACTTTAAATAATGGATTGAATTAATATATGAAATATTATAAGAAATCTTGTATTGATATAATATCATTCATTCCAACCAGTAATACATCTATATGTAATATTAGGGTTATGATTATCATGAAAGGTGTGTGAGTATTGCTTCAAAAGTGATCATAGAAATCTAAATTAATGTGTTTGGAAAGAAGTCTCATAAAAAGACCAGTCAAGAAACATGGAGGAATACATGTGATCTGAAGAAGAAAATGATTGAAAGTGAAACAAATGCCTATAAACTTGCGAACTTGTGGATGAAATATATATATCCCATGATGTGAATAAATTGAAGAAATAGTAATGTACCAGTGTTGAATAAAATGAACATCCAAATACACATCATGTCCCATAGGAATCTACTTGCGTTGATGTTAAACTAGGTCAGTTACTGTAGAAATATTAGGATTTGTATGCACCATTCACTAAAGTTAGTTTTCAGTACTAAGAAACAAATATGTATATCAGGAGAATGAATATTTTGAGAAAACTCTTGAGAAAATTTGATTATAAAACCACATACTTGAATATGAATGAGTTAAGGGAGTGTATAATAAGACACATATTTCATATTTTGAAAAATCTGGAGAATATATATATATATATATATATATATATATATATATATATATATACACACACACACACACAAACACACACAGACATTAAAAATAGCATAATATATGCTATATGAAATTCACCATGAAATTTATATCATCCAGAGATCCAAAAATATTTATTTTATTTAACATGGATTTATGTATAATGTTGTTCAACTAGGAAGCTCACGCATAGGTTGAATTTTCAGTTATAAAGCGTTTAGGAGAAGTGATCTCTTAAAATTTGTATCTGCCAAGTCAGCCACTTCACAAAAATGTACGTGTGGTATCAGGTAAGATTCTATAATTTCATGTAAAAATACACGTGCTGAATAGACTACAGAGACAGGGAAACAGGAATTCACATATTTGTTAACTTTAAAACACATGGAGAAATATTTTAACAAATAATTGACTAGATTTATAACTCCTACCCTAAATAATGCAAAAGGCAATTCCACTATACACCATGCCTTCTCTGAACTGCTTGTATTTCTATTTATTTTGGTTTATTTTTCTCCATCTTATTAGGAATAGTTGTCAGAGTCTAGTAGGCTAAGTGTTAGTGTGAGGTATTCAGTATTTTGAAAGGAAAATTGGAAAATGAATCCAATGTGTATGTAAATATGTGGTACACAAAAATCTTCCCACTCTCATCCAGAACAATGCCTTGACATTACAATCGCGCAGAGTAAGACACAATTAGAAGAGAAGAGTTAGAAAATCTGTGAATAAATATCTGGAATGGAATATGCTCAGGAGTTCACAACCTTGGAGGAGGTAGAGGAGATTCCAAAAGTAAGGGACAGTGTAATCATTCCAAAAACATGGAGCTCTGCTGGCGTAAAGACTTCTTGAGAAACTGCCTCTGAGGGTGGGCACTTGAAATATATGTTGTTGTCTGGAGCTTCAGCTTCGTTTGTAGTGAGACCATCAAATCAGCGTCTTCATCTATGTGACCTGGAGGACATGGTTTCTTATTTTCCCTGAACATGAGTCAGCAGTGCTGAATACTCTCTTTGTAGGTAAACTGTGGACACGAGGGGCTAAGTGTATCCACACGGGCCTGTGAAGCTATTTGGTCATTCTCCACTTTTCGTGGTGTTTCTTGCTGCTGCACTGGGATTTTGGTATTTGCTTCACGAAATACAAAGAATTCAACTGTTACTCTGTGCGTGAGGGGGTTCTATCACGTGTGGTGGGTCAGGGTCTGCAGGAGAATGCACCTAACAGGCTTATATCCCACATAGTTGCCCCCTTGACCATAGCAACCTGATTCTAAATATTTCCCTAAAACCTCTGCATATAACAAGATGCCTTTACATTGAAGGGACTGCTGGCTGCACCACATCAGTCACAAGCCATTTGGAAGCCAAAGGCAGATCCACATGACCACACCGCAGATGTTTTATCACACACCTGCCCACCAATGCTCTAGGCCCACTCCTCAGCAGGCTCCAACTTCCTGGCATCACTGTTCTGCACAATTTTTATGAAAACCAGTCAATCAAGGCACTGACTGCTATTCTTATGATCGGCCACAGGATATCCAAAGAATCTCCAGTGCCAACTTGTCATGGGAATTTTAAAAATTTCATGATATATTGACCTAGCCATTTTTCAAGGATGAAGTTGGAGGCATTCTGGAACTATTAAATGGTGAGGAAGCTCATTTCAATGAAATATCTGGAGATCTCTCACAGGAAAGACTTCCCAAAGAGTGGCCAAAAGGTCACATGAATCCAGGAACATTGAGGTCTACAATGTGAGGTCCATGTGTGTTTTGACTCTCAACAATGGTTGCCAAGTTTTTCAAACAAAATCATGTGATATCCTGGCTGAGATTTCCAGTGCTCTGTGAATAACTACCCTGGGCCTAGATCTCAGTTTCCAAGGGCGACTCTCATGCGTGGACTCCTAAAATTCCAACACTATTCATGGCAATACTTCTCTGAGTTCAGTACGAGAACTCAGTCTTTATACAGAATCCCACCAAAGTTCAAGCCAAGGTGGACCATGTAATCTCTATTAACCGCCACAAAAATGACTACAATTAAAACCAAAACACTCCCACATGGCCCTCATTTTCTTCCATACAGACACTCATCATAACCTCTGGCTGGAGGTTTCCGTGAGGGGTGCAGCCCAAGACAGTGTCCAAAATAAGCTTCCTTGCCCCTCATTTGCCTAAAGTCAGGGTGGCCTGGACACCCTTCCTGTGAACTAAGAGTGATCAAATAGGCCTTCCGTTTATTTTGCTCTGCTTCTTAAATTTGAGGCCTACTGATGGTGGGATTTAGATTCTTCATGTGAATTGGAGTCATGAGAAAACCCAATCACCTATGGGCTAGAATCTGCAGGGCTTTGAAGAACTTATTTGACCCAAAGGAGGCCTATTCTCACTTAATGGAGGTCAGGAACCTTACCAAGGAAGGAGAGAGACTTCATCCACAATGATTGCTCTTTTGGACATTTTGCTTTTGGATGCATACATGGGATCTCTCTTTAGATCCATCAGGTGCAGAGAATCTAAGCCACAGAATTACACAAGGCCAAGAGGCTGATTAAGACATATCCCTTTCCAAAGCAATTAAGCAAAGAGCCACAGTTGATGCCCCTTCATTTGCAGTTGAAAACTTTTCTTCAGGCTTCAAAAAGGGTGGCCTGAGGCAAAGACTTTCCTGACATTCAGGGCAACAGAACATTAGGTAAGGAAAAGGCCCAAAGCATGGTTTCTCCACTGAGTCTTTACTGGTCACACTGATATCTGAGTTTTCTGAGATGCTCGCCATGCCCTTCATTTAACCAATACATGGCCGTGTCACAGAGCTTGGAGGTGGTACATATCTTGGACACAAAACCATGAGCCTATTCTGGAGAGTGGCCAGAATTCAGGAAGCAAACAGTAACTTAGGAAGATAGTAGGTGTTGCCGATCCATAAGGCAAGCCGCAGTCCATTCATAAATTGGGAAGGATGAATGCTGGGAAGCTTTCTACTAGACAAGACTCATCCATTGATGCATTCTCTTTGCTAATGTCTACAACCACTGACACAGTGAGATACACAGACATAGAAACACTCGCCTTTTCATACGACTTTCTGGAAACACTTTACTCCAAACCAAACAAACCGCCTTTCAGACATATTCTCAGAGCATGAGAAAAAAACCACAAACCCACACCCCCAGCCAGATAAGCACCTCCTTCCTCCAAGTAGGTTTGTGACTATCCAGAGTGTCCTCTGACTGATAGGCCATACTATGTTCCCCCGAAATGGCCTCTCCTATCTCACATCTGGTGTCCATGGCCAATTCTGTGAAGTTGTCAGGAGCCAGCAGTTAGCCACTGCCTTCTTTCTCAGGAAAGGCCCCTCTTAAGAGCTTTCCTGTCATTTGTCCATTCTCACATCAGTAGATACCAAGAAAGACTGACTCTGTCCTTGTTATATCAAACAAGTGAGACCACTAGGTCTGGGACTGAGACAGGCTCTAGGTGCCTGGCTTCCTGGATCCCAAGTTCAGAAAGTGCCATGAACAAAAAAGTGAGGTGAGGTAACTTCTTTCAGGAACTGAATGAGGTTACTGCCTTGGCAACCAGTTTGTCCTAACACATGCATCCAAGTGTCCCATGACATGTAGGCTGACCGTATTTCTCTGACACTTTCACAAGTTAGAATGGTATATCAACCATAGGCACCTGGGAACAGCTCTCCACACAGGCCTCATTTGGTCCATCTTCTCTAGATTAAGAAGAGAGAGGCTGATTCAGACAAAAGCCTTCATCCTGACCAGGTTGTTTGGCATGGAAGATGACTTTTGATCTCTCAGGACCTTCATACCTGCCTACATCTTCTCCAGGGATCAATTCTGCATGGACCTTTGAGGTTCTCAGCAGGTGGACAATCCCCTACTTTCCTGTATTGTAAGACCAACTCTGTCCCTGCTCTTTTGTAAATGTAGATTGAGGGAACAGTTTATGGTTAGGGTTAATTGCATGTTTGTTTTGGGTTAGGAATCATTTTGCTGGATGAATAATGGTATTGGGAATCTGTGATATATATAAGAACATAGAGTTGAAAAATATGTATGAAAACAGAAATGTAGTAAGATTTAAAGTCCATATTGGCATTGGGCCTTTGATTTGGATACTTAGCTTTGAATTACGTTCTGCAGTGATGTCTCAGATAAATTGATTATCAATGACATTGGACCTTGTACCTTGGATGATAGATTGTAGAAAAGAACATCCACTCAAACAGGGATAGTCCATAGGATTAGGAAGATAGTCGGTAGGTTTTGCAAGAAGAGTGAGTACAGGATATGGACCAAAAGTTCTTTATCAATAGGGTTTCGGTAATAGAATGAATGTCAATGTCAGCACATGTGAAGAGTCAGTCACATAGGTAAAATGGGGAAAATATGTAGGAAAGGAAACATCAATAGAGACAGTAGGAAATCAGGCAAAGTATAAAGTGAGTGATAGGATTAGACATTTTAACAGGGTTGATGTTGACTATATAATCTTCGAAGAAACAAATATGTAGTCACCAATAGGATGGACATTTGAGAGAATTAGGCAACCTAGAAATCAATGTTTTTAGTAATCCATGCTCCCATTCAATTTAGGCTTTTATACAAACATATGTGTGATCTTTGCATTTTGTATCCAAAATAGTACTGTGATAAAATGTATACGTAGATCAGGTGACATAAGTATTTTTTCCACCATTTCAGGGAGCAATATTTTGAAGATGTATAAATTAGTATTGCGGGTACAAAGAGGTGTACCCTGTGTCTATGAATATAGAGATAATGCATGAATAGATGATACTGTGAATAAATAATATAACTGATTCCACTTTAAATAATGGATTAAATTGATATCTTAAAATATATAAGAAATCTTATATTGATACACAGTCATTCATTCCTATCAGTTATACATCTAATGGTAATATGAGGGTTATGGTTTGTCATTAAGGGTGTGTGAGTTTTGCTTCAAAAGTAATTATGGAAATCGAACATAATGTGTTTGTAAAGAAGTCTCATGAAGAGACTAGTCAAGAAACATGGAGGAATACATGTGTTCTGAAGCAGGAAGTAATTGAAAGTGGAACAAATTGATATAAATTAGCGAACTTGTGGATGAAATATATATCCCATGATGTGCATAAACTGAAGAAATAGTAATGTACAAGTGTTGAATACAAATGAACGTCAAAATACATATCATGTCCCATAGGAATCTACTTGCATTGATGTTAAACTTGGTCAGTAACTGTAGAAATATTAGGATTTGTATGCATCATTCACCGAAGTTAGTTTTCAGTACTAGGAAACAAATATGTATTTCAGGTGGATGAATATTTCTGAGAATAATCTTGTGAAAAGTTGATAATAAAT
The DNA here is from genome assembly GCF_048772815.1 of Callospermophilus lateralis. NCBI lineage: Eukaryota > Metazoa > Chordata > Mammalia > Rodentia > Sciuridae > Callospermophilus > Callospermophilus lateralis. The sequence goes on along the minus strand of NW_027512993.1, from coordinate 216,660 downwards.
CCACATACATGAACATGAATAAATTTTGGGAGTGTATAATAAGACACATAAATTTCATATTTTCAAAAATCTGGAGAGTGTGTATATATATATATATAGATAGATAGATATAGATATAGATATAGATAGATATATAGATATATAGATATATAGATATATATATAGATACATATATATACATATGCCTATATATATACACACACACACACTCACACAGACATTAAAAAGTAGCAATATATATGCCAATCGAAATTTATTATGAAATATATATAATCCACACATCCCAAAATATACTTTTTACTGAACATGGATTTATATATAATTTTGTTCAGCTAGAAAGGTCACCAATAGTTTGAATTTTCAGTTCCAACAGCATTAAGAGGAGTGACCTCTTCTCACAATTTGCATCTGCCAAGTCAGCAACCTCTCAAGTATATACATGTGATACCAGGTAGGATTCTATATGTGCATATAAAAACACATGTGCTGAATAGGCCACAGACAAAGGGAGAGAGGAATTCACATATTTGTTAACTTTAAAAACACATGGAGAACTGTTTTAATTAAAAATTGAGTAGATTTATAATTCCTACCCTATATAATGCAAAAGGCAAGTCCAATTATACAACATGACTCCTCTGAACTGCTTGTATTTCTATTCTGTTTTGGTTATTATTCTCCATCATGTTAGGATTAGTAGTCAGAGTCTAGTGGGGTATGTGTTAGTGTCCAAAATAAGCTCTCTTACCCCTCATTTGCCTAAAGTCATGGGGGCCTGGACACCCTGCATTTGAACCAGGAGTGATAAAATAGGACTGCAGTTAATACTGCTCTGCTTCTCCATTTTGAAGCCTACTGCCTGTCAGGTATAGATTCTTTATGTGATTTGGAATAATGAGAAAACCCAAGCACTTCTTTAGGGCTTTGAAGATTTCATTTGAACCAAATGATCCCTATTCTCACTTGATGTAGGTCAGGAACATAACAAAGGAAGGCAAGACACTTCATCCACCATAACTGATCTTTTTGCCATTTTGGTTTGGATGCACACATGGGATCTTTCTTTAGATCCATCAGGTGCTGAGAATCTAAGCCACAACCTCACACAGGTCCAAGAGGCTGATTAAGACACATCCATTTCCAAAGAAACTAAGCAAAGAGCCACAGGTGATGACCATTCATTTTCATTTGAAAACTGTTTTCTTCAGGCTTCACAAAGGGGTGGCCTGAGGCAAAGACCTTCCTGACATTCAGGGCAACAGAAACATAGGTAAGAGAATGGCCCAAAGCAGGGTTTCTCCACTGAGAATTTCCTGGTCACACTGATATCTGAGTTTTCTGAGATGCTCGCCATTCCTTACCGCTATCCAGTACATGGCCATGTAACAGAGCTTGGAGGTGGTACATATCTTGGACACAAAACCATGAGCCTATTCTGCAGAGTTGCCAGAATTCAGGAAGAAAACAGGAACTTAGGAAGATAGTAGGTGTTGTCCCTCCATAAGGCAAGCTGCAGTTCATTCATAAATTGGGCAGGATGAATGCTGGGAAGCTTTCTACGAGACAGGACATATCCATTGATGCATTCTCTTTTCTAATGTCTACAACCACGGACACAGTGGGATACACAGGCATAGAATCACTCACCTTGTCAAAAGACTTACTAGAAACAGTCCATTCCAAACCAAACAAACTGTCTTTCCTACCTATTCTCAGAACATGAAACAAAACCACAAACTGACACTCACACTCACAAAGGCATCTCCTTCCCGCAAGTAGGTCTCTGACTATCTGGAGTGTCCTCTGTCTGTTGGGCCGTATTATGTTCCAATGAAATGTCCTGTCCTGTCTCAGATCTGTCTCCTTTGCAAACTCTGTGAAGTTCTCAGGAGCCAGCGGTGAGCCACTACCTGCTTTCTCAGGAAAGGCCCCTCTTCAGATCTGTCCTGGCATTTGGCAATCCTCACATCAGTAGATACCAAGAAATACTGACTCTGTCCTTGGTACATCCAAACAAGTGAGCCCACTGGGATTGGGACTGGGACTGGCTCTGGCAGCCTGGCATCTTGGATCCCAAGTTCAGAGAGTTACATCACCAAGGAAGTGAGGTAGGTCACTTTCTTCAGGAAATGTATGAGGTCACTACCTTGGCAATCACTTTGTTTTAACATTTGCTTCCAAGGGTCCCATGAGATAGAGGCTGCCCCTACTTTCGGTGACAATTTCTCAAGATAGAATGGTATAACAAACATAGGCGCCTGGGAACATCTCCCCAAACAGGACTGGTTTAGTCCATCTTCTCTACATTTAGATAGAGAGACTGATTCAGACACATCCCTTCATCCTGACAAGGGGGTTTGCCATGCAAGATGACTTTTGCTCTCTCAACTCCTTCATAGCTGCCTACGTCTTCTCCAGGGATCATTTGTGCATGGACCTTTGAGGATCTCAGCAGGTTTAAGAACCCCTACATTCCTGTATTGTAAAAGCAACTCTGTCCCTGCTCTTCTGTAAAGTTTGATTCAGGGAAGAGTGTATGGTTACGGTTAATAAAAGTTCAATTTGGGTTAAGAAACATTCTACGGCATGAATAATGGTATTGGGAACCTGTAATATTTACAAGAATGTAAAAGTGAAATATAAGAATGAAAACAGAAATCTAGGTAAGATTTGAAGCCCAGAAGGGCATTGGGCCCTTGATTGGGATACTTAGCTTTGAATTATGTTCTGCAGAAATGTCTCAGATAAATCAATGTTCAATGGCATAGGACTTTGTACCTTGAATGATGGAATGTCAAAGAGAACTTCTAGTCAAAAAGGGATAGTTGGTATTATTAGAAAGATAGTCTGTAGGTTTAGAACTAAGAGTGAGTATAGGATTTGGACCAAAAGTTCTTTTGCAATAGGGTTTCTGGTAGAGATTGAATGTAAATGTGAGCACATGTGAAGAGTCAGTCACAATGATAATCTGGGGAAAATATGTAGGAAAGCAGATATCAATAGAGACATTAGGAAATCAGGCAAATGAAAAAGTGAGTGATAAGATTAGACATTTTCAACGGGCTTGAGGTTGAATATATAATCTTAGGAAGAAACAAATATGTAGTCAAGAATAGGATTCACATTTGAGAGCATTAGGCAAACTGGACATGGAAGTTTTTAGTAATCCATGTTCACTTTCCATTTAGGTTTGGTAAAATCATAAGTGTCACCTTTGCGTTTTGTGTCCAGAATATTACTGTGATAAAATGTATATGTAAATCAGGTGACATGTGAATTTCTTCCACCATTTCTGGGAGCAATATTTTGAAGACGTATAAATTAGTATTGGGGGTACAAAGAGGTGTATCCTGTGTCTATGAATATAGAGATAATGCATGAAAAGACCATACTGTGAATAAATAATATAACTGGTTCCACTTTAAATAATGGATTTAATTGATATCTGAAACTAAGTAAGAAATCTTATATTGATATACAATCATTCATTCCAGCTAGTTGTACATCTAATGGTAATATTAGGGTTTGGTTTATCATGACGGGTGTGTGAGTTTTGCTTCAAATGTGATAATGGAAATCGAAAATAATGAGTTTGGAAAGAAGTCTCATGAAAAGAGCAGTCAAGAAACATAGAGAAATACATGTGTTCTGAAGCAGGAAGTGACTGAAAGTGAAACAAATGCGTATAAATTAGCGAACTTGTGGATGAAATATATATCCTATGATGTGCATAAACTGAAGAAATAGTAATGTTCCAGTGTTGAATAAAAATGAATGTCAAAATACACATCATGTCCCATAGGAATCTACTAGCCTTGATATTAAACTGGGTCAGTTACTATAGAAATATTAGATTTTTTTTTTGGTGTTATAATAGAATTTATTTTACCAGTAGCATGCCACAGAATCTTGAGGCAAGAGCAATGGATTTTTAGTTATCGCACTAATAATCTAACATTTAATGACTCTTTTGGATAGTCTAGAAATTACATAAGGCTATGTAACATAATTTTTTTAATTTAACATTCATAAAAGCTTGGAGTTTTGGTAATATTTCTACTTTTTTATTTTTAATTTTTTCAGTTGTGATTGACCTTCATTTTGTTTATTTGTATGTGGTGCTTAGAATAGAACCCAGTGTCCCACACATGCTAGAAAAGCATGTTACCACTGAACCACAAACCCAGCCCCTCCACTTTTATCTTTACATCGAACATGCCTCTCCCTCATCTTTACTCACTTTCTTCCTCATTTTCCCCCTTCTCTCTCTTGCTTTTTCATTTTCCTTTCATATCTGTTTTTCTCTCATGTCATTACAAACAGTAGTATGCTATGAAATTTAAATTTAAGACTGTTTTTTATAGTCATTGTTCTTTTCTTGAGAAAATTTAATAATTATAATCACCTGATAGATATATTAAAATAAATTTTTATACATATGTATCTATATTCATGCATATGCATTACATATTATATATATATACATACATATACATTTAAAAGTACTTTGATTAGCCTGTTAAAAATAATATAGACCAAAACTTTCTTAATTCTCAAGCCTTCCAGAATTAACATCTTACAGTGAAAATCAAATAAACATATTTAAATAAACAGGTATCATTCTTTTTATCAATACTGATAATTTAAAGTTTTATATCACATTAAGCTATAATATGGCATATTAAATCTTATGAATTAGAAAATTTTTTTGAATAACCTATTATTTAAGGACCATATGCACTGACATTTTAAAGGCTTTCTTGTGATTTCAATTTCTATCAATTGTGTATTAATTGCCAAATGCTTATTTTAGTACTTTTCATATTCATAATTGATATAAAGTAAATTGTTTAATTCTTCTTGTAAGTAATTACTTATTACAGTAGGGACATTATTAATAATTCTAAATCTGTATAAGAAAATAGTACAAAGATATTTTCATGCAAAATTAAGAATAATTGTGTGCTCTAAATGTCTGATTGTTGATACATATAACAAAGAGCTTTTGATGAGTCTCTTCCCCAGTAAAACATAAAATGCAAAGATATTGTTGGGTATATATGTGCAAATAAAGATAAAGAAAATACACATTATCAACTAGAAACTATTAAATAAAAGGTGAAAACAACAATCCAACACATTGTACGAATTTGTCAGATGAGGTAGTATTCTGGAAGAATAGCCTAAGACTAGACCTGGTCCATAACAAAATATTCACGAAAAAAATGAAATATGAAAAATATAGAAAATGCTATGAATTTTTCATGAAGGTAGGTGAATTATCCTTTAATCTCAATTTATGTGCATTTTCAAAAGCCAATTTCCTGGTAAAATAAATTTGTGATAGTTACAACTAAATGAAACAAAGTTTCTGCTTAGCAAAATGAATGCATCTCAACCCATTTTTAGCTGATTTCTTCCCACTCAATTTTAAACCGTTATTTATTTATTTATTTCTATTGGTTGTTCCAAACATTACAAAGCTCATGATATATCATCTTTGATACATTTGACTCAAATGGATTATGAGCTCCCATTTTTTTCACAAATATGAATTTCAGAATCACATTGGTTACACATTCACATTTTTGAATAATAGCATATTAGTGACTGTTGTATTCTGCGACCTTTCCTATCCCCCACTATCCCCCCTCCCCTCCCCTCCCATCTTCCCTCTCTACCTCATCTGTTGTTGTTCAATTCTCTCCATTGTTTCCCCGCAATTTCCCCTCAAATCCTCTTATATGTAATTTTGTGTAACATTGAGGGTCTCCTACTATTTCCATATGCTTTCCCTTCTCTCTCCCTTTCTCTCCCCCAACTCGTCTTTGTTTAATGATAAACTTTTCCTCATGCTCTTCCTCGATGTTCTGTTCTTAGTTGCTCTTTTAATATCAAAGAAGACATTTGGCATTTGTTTTTTTAAGGATTGGCTAGCTTCGCCTAGCATAATCTGCTCTAATGCCATCCATTTCCATGCAAATTCTATGATTTTGTCATTTTTTAATGAAGAGTAATACTCCATTTTGTATAAAAGCCACATTTTTTTATCCATTCATTTATTGAAGGGCATCTAGGTTGGTTCCACAGTCTAGCTATTGTGAATTGTGCAGCTATGATCATTGATGTGGCAGTATCTCTACAGTACGCTCTTTTAAGATCCTCAGGAAATAGTCCAAGAAGGGTGATAGCTGGGTCAAATGGTGGATCCATTCCCAGCTTTCCCAGGTATCACCATAGTACTTTCCAAATTGGCCTCACCAATTTGCAGTCCCACCAGCAGTGTACAAGTGTACCCTTTTCCCCACATTCTCACCAACACTTATTTTGTTTGACTTCATAATGGCTGCCGATCTTACTGGAGTGAGATGGTATCATAGGGTGGTTTTGATTTGCATTTCTCTGACTGCTAGAGATAGTGAGCATTTTTTCATGTACTTGTTCATTGATTGAATGTCCTCCTCTGTGAAGTGTCTGTTCAGGTCCTTGGCCCATTTGTTGATTGGGTTATTTGTTATCTTATTGTTTAATTTTTTTGAGTTCTTTGTATATTCTGGATATTAGGGCTCTATCTGAAGTGTGAGGGGTAAAAATTTGTTCCCAGAATGTAGGCTCTCTATTTACCTCTCTTATTGTTTCTCTTGCTGAGAAAAAAAAATTAGTTTAAGTGAGTCCCATTTGTTTATTCTTGTTATTAACTCTTTGGCTATGGGCATCCTATTAAAGAATGTGGAGCCCGACCCCACAGTATGTAGATCTAGCCAACTTTTTCTTCTATTAGACGCAGTGTCTCTGATTTGATATCTAGCTCCTGGATCCATTTTGAGTTAACTTTTGTGCATGGTGAGAGAAAGGGATTCAGTTTCATTTTGTTGCATATGGATTTCCAATTTTCCCAGCACCATTTGTTGAAGATGCTATCTTTCCTCCATTGCATGTTTTTAGCACCTTTATCAAATATAAGAAAGTTGTAATTTTGTGGATTGGTTTCTGTGTCCTCTATTCTATACCATTGGTCCAGCTGCCTGTTTTGGTACCAGTACCACGATGTTTTTATTACTATTGCTTTGTAGTACAGTTTGAACTCTTGTATCGCTATACCTCCAGATTCACACTTCCTGCTTAGAATTGCTTTTGGTATTCAGGGTCTTTTGTTTTTCCATATGAATTTCATGATTGCTTTATCATTTCTACAATAAATGCCTTTGGGATTTTTATTGGCACCTATTTAAACCTGTAGAGAACTTTGGGTAATATCAACATTTTGATGATGTTAGTTCTGCCTATCCATGAACAAAGTACATTTTTCCATCTTCTAAGATCTTTTTCTATCTCTCTCTTTAGGGTTCTGTAGTTTTCATTATATAAATCTTTCACCTCTTTCGTTAGGATGATTCCCAATTATCTTATATTCTTTGTGGATATAGTGAATGGAGTGGTTTTCCTCATTTCCATTTCAGAAGTTTTTCTGCTGATATACAGGAATGCCTTTGATTAATGCGTGTTGACTTTATATCTTGCCACTTTGCTGAATTCATTTATTAACTCTAGCAGTTGTTTGTAGACCCTTTTGAGTCTGTTAAATATATTATCATGTCATCTGCAAATAGCGATAATTTAAGTTCTTCTTTTCCTATTTTCATGTCTTTAATTTCTTTTGTCTGTCTAATTGCTCTGGCTAGTATTTCAAGAACTAAATCGAATAGAAGTGGTGATAGAGGGCATCCCTGTCTTGTTCCAGATTTTAGAGGGAATGCCTTCAGTTTTTCTCCATTTATGATGATGCTAGCCTGAGGTTTAGCATATATAGCTTTTACAATGTTGAGGTAAGTTCCTGTTATCCCTAGTTTTTCTAGTGTTTTGAACATAAAGGGAGGCTGAACTTTGTCGAATGTTTTTTCTGCATCTATCAAGATGATCATATGGTTCTTGTCTTTAAGTCTATTGATGTGGTGAATAGCATTTATGGATTTCCGTATATTGAACTAGCCTTGCATCCCTGGGATGAATCCTACTTGATCATGGTGCACAATTTTTTGATATGCTTTTGTATTACATTCACCAGGATTTTATTGAGAATTTTTGCATCCTAGTTTATTAGAGATTATGGTCTGTAGTTTTCTTTCTTTGAAGTGTTTTTGTCTGGTTTCGGGATCAGGGTGATTTTGGCCTCATAGAATGAATTTGAAAGAGCACCTTCATTTTCTATTTCTTGAAATAGCTTGAAAAGTATTGGTATTAATTCTTCTTTTAAGGTTTTGTAGAGCTTCGCTCTATACCCATCCGCTCCAGGGCTTTTTTTGGTTCGTAGTCTTTTGCTGGCTTCTTGTATTTCTTCGTTGTTATTGGTCTGTTTAAATTGTGTGTGTCTTCCTGACTCAATCTTGGCACATCGTATGACTTAAGAAATTTATTGATATCTTCACTATCTTCTATTTCATTTGAATATAGGGTTTCAAAATACTTTCTAATTATCTTCTGTATTTCTGTAGTGTCTGTTGTGATAATGCCTTTTTCATGCCGTATGTTAGTAATTTGAGTTCTCATTCTTCTTCTCTTTGTTAGCATGGCTAAGGGCCTGTCGATCTTATTTATGTTTTCAAAGAACCAACTTTTAGTTTTATCAATTTTTTCAATGCTTTTTTTTTGGTTTCAATTTCGTTGATTTCTGCTCTAATTTTAATTATTTCTTGTCTTCTACTACATTTGGTGTTGTTTTTCTTTTCTTTTTCTAGGTTTTTGAGGTGTAGTGTGAGTTCATTTATTTTATTTTATTTTATTTTTTTGAGGAAAGAACTCCAAGAAATGAATTTCCCTCTTAAAACTGCTTTCATTGTGTCCCATAGATTCCAGTATGTTGTGTCTGTATTGTCATTTGTCTATAAGAATTTTTTATATCCTCCTCTATGTCTTCTGTAACCCATTGATCATTCAGTAGAATATTGTTCATTTTTCCATATGATGTAGGATTTTTCCTTCCTTCTTTTATCATTTATTTCCAGTTTCATTCCAATATGATCAGATATGGTGCATGGTATTATCTCCAAGCCTTTATATTTACTAAGGGTTGCCCTATGGCATAATATATGAACTATCTTTGAGTAGGATCCTTGTGCTGCTGAGAAGAACGTGTATCCACTTGAGGATGGTTGATATATTCTATATATGTTGGTTAAGCCTAGGTTATTTATTGTGCTGTTGAATTCCATAGTTTCTTTATTCAGTTTTTGTCTAGAGGATCTTTCTAATGGCGAGATCAGTGTGTTGAAGTCACCCGTAGTTATTGTGTTGTAGTCTATTTGACTCTTGAACTTGAGGAGAGTTTGTTTCATGAGCGTTGCAGCTCAATTGTTTGGTGCATACAAATTGATAATTGTTATTTCTTGTTGGTGGATGGTTCCTTTTAACAGTACATAGTGTCCTTCGTTATCCCTTTTTATTAACGTAGGTTTGAAATTGATTTTATTTGATATGAGTATGGCTACTCCTGCTTGCTTCCGAGGGCCATGTGAGTGGTATGATTTATCCCAACCTTTTACTTTCAGCCTGTGTATGTCTTTACCTATCATATGAGTCTCCTGAAGGCAGCAGACTGTAGGATTTGTTTTTTTGATTCAGGTTACTAACATATGTCTCTTGATTGGTGAGTTTATGCCATTAACATTTAAGGTTACAATTGAAATATGATTTTTACTTTCATTCATGTTTATTTATTTATTTATTTTTAGTTTGGCTAGTTTTTACTTTTTGGTTATTTTCCTCCCCCTTTACTGAGATACCTCCTGCTGTTAGTTTGGGGCACTATTTTTCAATTCCTCTTCTTCTAGTATTTTGCTCAAATGCTTTGCAGTGCTGGTGTTCTTTCTGCAAATTCTTTTAGCTTTTGTTTATCGTGAAAGACACTAATTTCATTGTCAAATCCCAAACTTAATTTTGATGGATACAGTACTCTTGGTTGGAATCCATTATTTTTCAGCGTTTGAAATACATTGTTCCAGGATCTACTCGCTTTCAAAGTTTGTGATGAAAAATCAGTCGTTAACCTAATTGGTTTACCCCAGAATGTAATCTTCCTCATTTCTCTTTTAGCTTTTAATATTCTCTCCTTGTTCTGTATGTTAGCTATCTTGATAATTCTATGTCTTGGAGTTGGTCTATTATGGTTTTGAATGTTTGAGGTCATGTAGGCTTCAAGGATTTGGCAATCCATTCCATCTTTTATCTCTGGGAAGTTTTCTAGAATTATTTCATTTAATATGTTGTCCATTCCTTTGGTTTGAATCTCTATGCCTTCTTCTATCCTGATGACTCTCAAATTTGTTTTTTTATGACATCCCATATCTCTTAAATAGATTGCTCATGGGATATAAGCATCTTTTCTGTGTTGACTATATTATTTTCAAGTTGATAAACTTTGTCTTCATTATCTGATCTTCTGACTTCTACTTAATCTAGTCTATTTACAATATTCTCGTTTGAGTTTTTAATGTGGTTTATATTTTTCTGCATTCCTAGGATTACTGTTTGATTTTTTTAAGAACTCTGTCTTTTGGTAAAGCTCGTTCTTTGCCATTTGAATTTGTTTGTTTAATTCATTTTCAAAATATTCTTTTATTGCTTGGACTTGCTGCCTCATGTCTTCTCTAATATTTCTTTCCATCTGAGTTAGGGATGCATTGAGTTTTTTCCCTATCCCTGTTTCTGATGATTCTAGGTCCTCCTGTAGAATTAAGTTGTCCGGCATTATTTGTACACCTTTTTCCCTTGTTTTTTCATGAAGTTCACATTACTTTCCAGCTCCGTTTGATTGCTGTGTTTCTGCTCTCTTCTATATATTTGTTTTGGTTTTATATATCTCTATTGTAGCTCCTTTGTGTTGGTAGACTGTGCATGCTAAAGTGGATTCCACTGGGAAGGAATTCCGACGGCCGAGCTCCAGTGATGTCACCTCTCTGCTATGGTGGGCCCCAGGCTCTTTGCCCGGGTGTTCGCATGGGGGTGTGGGACTGTACTGTCTCTGTTTGTTTTCAGCTCCTGGTCGCGGGTGTGCAGGCGGTCACAAGCTGTCCAGTCACGCAGTCAGTGGGTGGGCTGTCACCGGCGGTTGTGCGATCTCTAGCCACCCATTAGGGCGGGCATATGGCAGGTGATTGGTCGCTGGTGGGCAGGCTGTCTCCAGCCGTCCAGTCGCTCCTGCAGCGGGCCGGCTGTTGCCGGCGGGCGAGCGTTCTCCAGGCGCCCAGTCACGCGGGCCTGGCCTCTAGTCCCCTGGTTTCTCCTGCTAGTCCTGGTTTCTCCTGCTACACCAGTTTTCCCCTGAGTAATGCCCTCGGCAGCTCAAACTGTACTCTGGCCTGCCGTTTCTTGGGTGTGGATTGTGTCTATTGGGAACCCCAGCACTCTATTGTTTTTTTTTTCCGTTTGCCCTTTCCCCATCGCTGGCTAGACAGATTCTGTTTTCACCACTGATGGGAGGGGGAGTAGAAGGTCAGGTGCCTCTAGTTTCCCCCCCATCTTTATTCAGGCTCTCTCCGATAATCCCTCCCCTGGAAAGCTTAGGAAAGATTTTATGCAAATATCCTACTGTATGGGAGATGAGCGGAAAACACACAACTGTTTTATTGTTGCAATCTGTCGGAGAGTGGCGGTGGTTACTTCAGCTCTCCAAGATGGTTGCCGTTGGTTTCCTTGGTGGAGTTTCCGTTGTGGGGGATAGAACTGTAGCGCTTCCTTCCCTGACTGAGATCCCGATCTCCGCCTGGGGCTCAGTGGGGGGTCAGCCGGCAGGATTCCACAGAATCTGCAGCAACGTTTCTCCCTGGATGCTAGTCGCTTCTCGGTGGTGCCCCGACGTCTGTAGCCACGGGGCGGGCCGCACGGATCAGTAAGCCCAGATCTCCGGTTGCATATTTGGCTCGCGTTTGAGACTCAATTACCGGACCTCGTTGGTGGAAATCATTCTTTTAGGTTTCGGTGCACACCCATTTTTCTGTAAGATCCTAACAAGATAGTCTTTTGTCATTCTAACTCGTTATTCACCTGCAATGTGGCGTGGTACAGTGGGTGTGATGCACTGTATTCGCGGCCAACTTGCAATGTCGAAATATTAGGTTTTGTGTGCACCATTTACTGAAGATAGTTTTCAGTACTAGGCAACCAATATGTATTTCAGGTTGATGAATATTTCTGAGAATTATCTTTTGAAAAGTTGATTATAAATCCACATTCATGATATGAATGAATTTGGGGAGTGCACAATAAGGCACATATATTTCATATTTTGAAAAATCTTGAGAGTATATATATATATATATATATATATATATATATACACAGAGAGACATTACAATGTAGCATTATGTATGCCAACCGAAATTTATCGTGAAATACATATCATCCAGAGATCCAAAAATATTAATTTTACTGAACATGGATTTATGTATAATGTTGTTCAAATAGGAGGCTCAGCCATAGTTTGAATTTTCAGTTTCAACAGCATTTAGGAGGAGTGATATCTTCTCACAATTTGTATCTGCCAAGTCAGCCACCTCACAAAAATGTACGTGTGATACTAGGTAGGATTCTATATATGCATATAAAAATACATTTGCTGACTAGGCTACAGAAAAAGGGAGACATAAATTCACATGTTTGTTAACTTTAAAAACACATGGAGAACTATTTCAACAAAAAAAAATTGACTAGATTTATAACTCCTACCCTATATAATGCAAAAGGCAAGTCCAAGAATACCAAACATGCCTCCTCTTAACTGCTTGTATTTCTATTCTGATTGGGTTATTATTTTCCATGATATTATGATTAGTAGTCAGAGTCTAGTAGGGTAGGGGTTAGTGTCAGGGATTCAGTATTTCAAATGGAAAATTGGAAAATGAATCCAATGTGTATTCAAATATGTGCTCCACAAAAATGTTCCCACTCTCATCAAGAACTATGGCTTGACATTACTTTTGCCCCAAGTAAGACACAATTAGAGGAGAAGTGTTAGAAAATCTGTGAATACATATCTGGAATGGAATATGCTCAATAGTTCACAACACTGGAGGTGGTAGAGGAGTTCCCAAAAGTAAGGGATAGGGTAAACACTCCACAAACATGGAGCTCTGCTGGCCTAAAGACTTCTTGAAGAACTGCCTCTGAGGTTGGGCACCTGAAAAATATGTTGTTTTCTGGAGCTTTAGCTTCATTTGTAGTGAGACCATCAAAGCTGGGTCTACATCTATGTGACCTGGAGGACATGGTTTCTTATTTTCCAGTGAAGATGAGGCAGCAGTGCTGAATTTGCTCTTTGTAGGTAAACTGTGACCTCTGGGGACTAAGTGTCTCCCCATGTAGACTGTGAAGCCATTTGGTCATCCTCCAAATTTCATGGTGTTTCTTGCTGCTACACTGGGAGTTTGCTATTTGATTCAAAAATACAAGGAGTTCTAGTGGGTCACAGTGCTGGAGGGAGTTCTGTCACATGTGGTGGGTCAGTTTCTGCAGGAGAATGCACCAAACATACTTCTAGCCCACATATATTGCCCCATTGACCATAGCAACTTGATTCTGAACATTGCCCTGAAATCTCTCAGTATTACAAGATGCCTTTATATAGAAGGGACTGCTTGCTGCACCATGTCAGTCACAAGCCATTTGGAAGCCAATGGAAGTTCCACAGGCCCCACCACAGATGTTTTATCACACACCTGACCACCACGGCTCTAGGCCCACTACTCAGCAGGCTCCAACTTATTGGCATCTCTGTTCTACACGATTTTCATGAAACCGAGTCAATCAAAGCACTGTCTGGTATACTCATGATCAGCAACAGGACATCCAAAGGTCCTCCATTGCCACCTGGTCATGGGAATTTCAAAAATTTTATGGTATTTTTGTAGCCATTTTTCAATGATGATGTTGGAGGCACTGTGGGTTAAAATTCACTCCAGAACCATTAAATGTAGAGGAAGCACATTTCAATGAAAGCTTTGAAGAATTCTCACAGGCAAGGCTTCTCAAAAAGTGGCCAAATGGTCACATGAAGCCAGTCCCATTGAGGTCTACAATGAGGTCCATGTGTGTTTTGACTCTCAAATATGGCTGACAAGTCTTTCAGAATAAAATCACGTGATATCTTGGCTGTGATTCCCAGTGCTCTGTTGAAAGCCACCCTGCACATAGATCTCAGTTTTCAAGGGGGACTCTCATGCATGGCCTCCGAAAATCCCAACACAATTCATGGCAATAATTCTCTGAGTTCAGTTCCAGAACTCAGTCTCTAAGGGGAATCACACCAGAGTTCATGTAAAGGTGGACACAGTCATCTCTTCCAAACACCAAACAAATGGCCACAATTAAAACCAAAACACTCCCACATGGCCCTCATGATCTTTCATATAGACACTCATCATAACCTCTGGCTGGATGTTTCCATGAGGGGCGAAACCCAAGACAGTCTCCAAAATAATCTCCCTTGCCCCTTAATAGCCTAAAATCAGGGTTGCCTGGACACACTTCCTGTGAACTAGGAGTGATCAAATAGGCCTGCTGTTAATACTTCTCTGCTTCTCCAATTTGAGGCCTACTGACTGTGGGGTTTATTTTTTTATGTGAATTGGAGTCATTATAAAACCCAAGCACATATCGGCTAGCTTCTGCAGGGCTTTGAAGAAATCATTTGACCCAAAGGATCCCTATTCTCACTTGATGGAGGTCAGGAACCTAAAAGAGGAAGGGGAGAGACTTCATCCACAATGACTGCTCTTTTGGCCATTTTGGTTTTGAATGCACACATGGGATCATTCTTAAGATACTTCAGGTGGTGAGAATCTAAGCCATTGCCTCAAACAGGGCCAAGAGGCTGATTCAGACACATCCATTTTCAAAGCAATTAAGCAAAGAGCCACAGGTGATGCCCATTCATTTCCATTTGAAACCTGTTTTTTTCAGGCTTCACAAAGGGGTGGCCTGAAACAAAGACCTTCCTGACATTCAGGGCAACAGGACAATAGGTAAGCAAAGCAGGGTTTCTCCACTGAGACTTTATTGGTCACACTGATATCTGAGTTTTCTGAGATGCTCTCCATTCCCTTCAGCTATCCAGTACATGGCCATGTAACAGGGTTTGGAAATGGTACATATATTGGACACAAAACCATGAGCCTATTCTGTAGAGTGGCCAGAATTCAGGAAGAACGCACGAACTTTGGAAGATAGCGCGTGTTGCCCATCGACAAGGCAAGCCAAAATCCATTCATCAATTTGGCAGAATAAATGATGGGAAGCTTTCTACTAGACAGGACACATCAATTGATGCATTATCTTTTCTAATGTCTATAACCATGGACACAGTGGGATACACAGACATAGAAACACTCGCCTTGTCAAATGACTTACTAGAAACAGTTCACTCAAAACCAAACAAACCGCCTTTTCTATCTATTCTCAGAACATGAGGCAAATCCACAAACACACAGCGACACCCACAGAGGCACCTCCTTCCCCAAAGTAGGTCTGTGACTATCCAGAGTGTCCTCTGACTGGTGGGCCATAGTATGTTCCCCCGAAATGGCCTGTCCTGTCTCAGATCTGGTCTCTTTAACCAACTCTGTGAAGATGTCAGGAGCCACTGGTGAACCACTATCTGCTTTCTCAGGAAAGGCCCCTCTTTAGAGCTTTTCTGGCTTTTGGCCATTCTCATATCAGTAGGTACCAAGAAAGACTGACTCTGTCCTTGGTATATCCAAACAAGTGAGACCACTGGGACTGGGACTGGGACAGGTTCTGGGTGCCTGTCTTCCTGCATCCCAAGTTCTTAGAGTTCCATCACCAAGGAAGTGAGGTGAGGTCACTTCCTTCAGGAACTGAATGAGGTCACTGCCTTAGCAACAACTTTGTCCTAACAGTTGCTTCCAAGGGTCCCATGAGATGGAGGCTGCCCCTACGTCCTGTGACACTTTCACAAGTTAGAATGTATATCAACCATAGGCACCCGGGACCAGCTCTCCAAACAGGACTGTTTGAGTCCATATTCTAATGGGTGGCACTAGAGCAGATTATGCTTAGTGAATCTAGCCAATCCCTAAAAAACAAATACCAAATGTCTTCTTTGATATAATGAGAGCAACTAAGAATAGAGCAGGGAGGAAGAGCAGGAAGAAAAGATTAACATTAAACAGAGACATGAGGTGGGAGGGAAAGAGAGAGAAAAGGGGAATTGCATGGAAATGGAGGGAGACCCTCATTGTTATACTAAATTACATATTAGAGGTTGTGAATGGAATGGGAAAATAAACAAGGTGAGAAATGAATTACAGTAGATGGGGTGGACAGAGAAGATGGGAGGGGAGGGGAGGGGGGATAGTAGAGGATAGGAACGGTAGCAGAATACAACAATTACTAGTATGGAATTATGTAAAAATGTGGATGTGTAACCGATGTGATTCTTCAATCTGTATCTGGGGTAAAAATGGGAGTTCATAAATCACTTGAAGCTAATGTATGCTAATGTATCAATATGTTATGTCAAAAGATTTGTAAGGTTTTGAACAACCAATAATAAAAAAAAGAATAGAGAGGCTGATTCAGTAACAACCTTTCATCCTGACCAGGTTGTTTGCCATGGAAGTTGACTTTTGCTCTCTCAGGTCCTTCAGTGGTGCCTATATCTTCTCCAGGGATCACTTCTGAATGAAACTTTGAGTTTTTCAACAGGTGGAAGATTCCCTACATTCCTCTATTTTAGGACCAACACTGTCCCTGCTCTTCTGTAAAGTTAGATTGAGGGAACAGTGTATCGTTTCGCTTAATAACAGGTTTGATTTGGGTTAGGAATCATTCTGCTTGATGAATAATGGTATTGGGAACCTGTGATATTTATAAGAATATATAGGTGAAATATAAGTATGAAAACAGAAATCTAGGTAAGATTGGAATCCCACAAGGGCATTGCGCTCTTGATTGGGATACTTAGCTTTGATACATGTTCTGCATAGATGTTTCAGATAAATCAATAATCAATGGCATAGGACCTTGTACCTTGGATGATTGAATGTAGAAGTGAGTATCCACTCAAACTGGGATAGTCGGTAGGATTAGGAAGATATTCTGTAGGTTTCAGAAGAAGAGTGAGTACAGGAATTGTAACAAAAGTTCTTTAGCAATAGGGTATCACATAGACAGTGAATGTAAATGTCAGCACATGTGAAGTGTTAGTCAAAATTGTGAACTGGTGAAAATATTTAGGAAAGCAGACATCAATAGAGACATTAGGAAATCAGGGAAAGTATAAAGTGAGTGATAGGATTAGACATTTGCAACAGGGCTGAGGTTGAATATATAGTCTTAGGAAGAAACAAATATGTTGTCATAAATAGGATTGACATTTGAGAGCATTAGGCAACCTGGACATGAATGTTTTTAGTAATCCATGCTCACTTTCCATTTAGGCTTTGGTACAATCATAAGTGTGACCTCTGCTTTGTGTGTCCAGAATATTACTGTGATAAATGCATACGTAGATCAGGTGACATGAGTATTTCTTCCACCATTTCTGGGAGCAACATTTTGAAGACGAATAAATTAGTATTGGGGTTACATATAGATGTACCCTGTGTCTATGAATGTAGAGATAATGCATGAATAGACCATACTGTGAATAAATAATATAATTGGTTCCAACTTTAAATAAAGGATTGAATTGATATCTGAATATATACAGAAAATCTTATATTGATATACAATTCTTCATTCCAACCAGTAATACATCTAATGGTAATATTAGGGTTATGTTTTATCATGAAGAGTGTGTGAGTTTTGCTTCAAAATGATTATGGAAATCAAAAATAATGTGTTTGAAATGAAGTCTCATGAAAAGACCAGTCAAGAAACCTGGAGGAATACATGTGTTCTGAATCAGTAAATGATTGAAAGTGAATCAAATGCCTATAAATTTGTGAACTTATGGATGAAATATATGTCCTATGATGTTCGTAAACTGTAGAAATTCTATTGTACCAGTGTTGAATAAAATGAACTTCAAAATACACATCATGTCCCATAGGAATCTACTTGCATTGATGTTAAACAGGGTCAGTTAATGTAGAAATATTAGGACTGTATGCACCATTCCCTGAAGTTAGTTTTCAGTAATAGGAAACAAATATGTATTTCAGGTGGATGAATATTTCTGAGAATAATCTTGTGAAATGTTGATTATAAATCCACATACATGAACATGAATGAATTTAGGTAGTGTATATAAGACACATATATTTATGAACATGAATGAATTTAGGTAGTGTATATAAGACACATATATTTTATATTTGGAAAAATTTGGAGAGTATATATATATATATATATATATATATATATATATATATATATATAAAAAAACACACACAGACAATAAAATGTAGCAATATATATGCTAATCGAAATTCTTCATGAAATGTACATCAGCCGCAGATGCAAAAATATTTATTTTACCGAACATCGATTTATGTATAATGTTGTTCTACTAGGAGGCTCACCCATAGGTTGAATTTTCAGTTCCAACAGAGTTTAGGAGGAGTGATCTCTTCTCACAATTTGTATTTGCCAAGTAAGACACCTCAGAAGAATATACGTGTGATACCAGGTAAGATTCTATATGTGCATATAAAAATACATGTGCTTAATTGGCTACAGAGAAAGGGAGACAGGTATTCACATATTTGTTAACTTTAAAAACATGTGGAGAACTATTTCAGTTAAAAATTAGCTAGATTTATAACACCTACCCTATATCATTCAAAAGGCAAGTCCAACTATACACCATGCCTCCTCTGTACTGCTTGTATTTCCATTCTGTTTGGATTATTTTTCTCCATCATATTAGGATTAGTAGTCAGAGTCTAGTAGGTTATGGTTTAGTGTCAGGTGTCCGGGCCGGCTGGACACTTCAACGTGGGCGTTGAACCTTGTTGGGGAGGAATGAAGGGACAAGAGTGATGAGAGAAGACAGCAAGACAACAGTTCTGATCATGCTGAAAACTTTTATAGTTCTCACAGTGTATTTATATGCTGCGGATGAGAAAGCTCTCTTATCGGCAGTTGCTGGATTTCTTCACAGGGTGAGATAACCTCAGGATATTTTAGGAAGACGGATAGCCGCAGGATGTCTCAGGGTGATAGATGGCTGCGGGATGTCTCCCAGGCAGGAAATCTCGCAGGGGTCTATTTCTTGTAAGTGTCAGGCTATTCTTTGAAGGAGAACTTCCTTCTAGCCCCTGACATCTTCCCCCTTTCTTATATAAAATATTTGACCATACCTTACAGGCCAATGTTTTAGGGGGTTATAGAGGCTCTGTTTCTCTAACAGGCCTTAGAATATCTACTGATCTGATCGAGCATGTTTATTAGGAGATTTCGTGGTGGCCTAGGCATGTTTTTTAAGGAGATGGCTTTGAGGGGGAAGCATGCCAACTGCCATGCACCAGAGCGTGTCACTCAGAAGACTTGGGTTTTGGGAACCATGGATCCATCCTCCTGCAGTCCTTCCTGCACCCTCTGTTATTATGGCCTAACGTCCTCACTCCATGGGTGCGTCCTCCCCCAAACAGAGGGGCCCATGGAGGACGAACCCTTATGGCAAGTGCAGAAGATGGTTGGTCAGAGCTGTTACTTAGAGTTTTATATAAGAAAGCGAGATCTGTGGGCATGTAACCTTAAGAAATAAGCTTGTGAGGAGGGTAGAACATCCTTTTAAATGTTGGCAGCACGGTCTTCCATATCCAGGCGATGATAGTGGACCTGTAGGGGCTTAGAGGCCAAAATATTAATCTGTTCTTTAATAAATTGTAACAGCCTGTTTATAATGCAGGGTCCTAGGGACACCATTAAAAGTAAACCCAACAAAGGGCCTAATAGGGGAAGAAGATAGGGCAGAAATCCATTAAGCCCAGTCCAGAGGGGATTTTCAAATATTTCCCTTCGTCTCTTTTCTAGATCTTCTTGAAGCTGCTTAATTTTAGTGCATACTATGCCAGAATTATTGGCATAAATGCAGCATCATTCCCCTAAGGCCAAGCAAATACCTCCCTGGTTAGCTGTCAGCAAATTTAAGCCTCGTCTTTTTTGAAGGAACACTTCTGCCAGGGAGTCTATTTGGTCCTGCAAATCTTTAATGGTTCATGATAGAGTTTTTATCAGTTGTTACTGATAGAGTTTATAATTTGTTGAGACAGGCGATGGTAAGAGTGAATAGACGTGCCTAAGCCAGTGTACCTGTGCCCACAGGAACTGTTATTCCAAGGCTGGCAGATTGTTGGCTGCATCTGAAAAAGAAGAAATTTTGTCCTCATGAGGAGTCCCTCTGTCCCTGTTTTGAAATAAGTCATTAACCTGTTTAACCAGGAGTTCTGGTAACCATCTTGGGGCTGTTTGATCTTGGTCCAAAACATAAGCTGAGCCTCCTCCCCAGATGAGGACAGGATCTGGGCCTTTTTATTTATTTGTAAGGGGATTGTGTCACATAACAGGTGGGTGAACAGAATTGGACGAGGGATGGCAGTGTCTGTCTGCTGCCGAATGGCCTACATTGTCTAGGGTAAGAAAAATAAGGGCAAATAATGCATTGTTAAGGCGATGCCTGGGTGTGGTAAATACAAGGGAGGAAGCCTTAAGGAGGGTTAGCCAAGTTTTTAAGGTAAGGTGGGCAAGTTCCACAATGCCTTGGCCCTGAGGGTTGTATGGAATTCCAGGAGTATGACAAATTTGCAAGGTAGCACAAAACTGTTTAAACTTGGCAATGGTATATGTAGGATAAATATCTGTTTTAATATGTATTGGTTTACCCATAACAGAAAAGGCTGAAACAAGATGAGAAAGGACATCTTTGGTAGCCTCTCCAGAATGTGGTGATGCAAAAATAAAGCCGCTGAAGGTATCTACAGAAATGTGTATATATATTTGGCTATTACAAATTCAAGAAAATGAGTAACATCCATTTGCCAAAACTGATCGGGCAGTAATCCTCGGGGGTTAACTCCCAAGTGTTGAATGGGGAGGGAGACAGCGCAAGTAGGGCATGCTTTTACTATTTCTCGTGCCTGTTGCCTGGTAATTTTACAAAGTAATCAAAGGCTCTGGAAATTTAAATGGTGTAGATTGTGTAACTCCGTGGCCTTTTGAATGGAGCCAACAAAAATTGGAAAGATGGAACGAGTTGCTGCATCAGCTTGGGCATTACCTTGAATTAGAGGGCTGGAAAGATCAGAGTGTGCCCTTATGTGTCCTAAGAAAAATGGGTGTTGTCTGACCTGAATTAGCTGCTGAAGCTGGTGAAACAGAAAGGCCGCATTGTTAGAAGCCTTAATGGGGGGTGAAATCACCAGCAGGTGCACAGAATGAGCAATGTAGCCACTGTCTTTATAAATATTAACAGGATTATAAAAAATGTTATAAAAACTTGTGTTATGTCAAACAATTCCACAAACTGTGGTGACTGATAGACAGTATCAAAGGTGGTAGGCTGGTTATTGACAACAAAGACCGCTCGGCCATTACAGGAACCGTCTGTAAAGACAGTAAGGGCTTGAGGAATGGGAGCATTTTGAGTAATTTCAGGAAAAGTAAATGGATGTAACTGGACAAAATGTAAAGGGGGGTCATTGGGGAGGTGGTGATCAATTGTTTCCAAAAGCCTGATAGGGAAATACCTCATTCATCCCTTGTCTCTAGTAAAAATTGGGTTTGGTCCTTAGTATATGGAATAAAAATATTATCAGGGTCTTTGCCAAAATGTTGTAGAGAAATCAAATGACCTTTAAAAATAATAGAAGCTACCTGAGCAAGATAAACAGTAATAACCTTCGAGGATGTGGTGGGTAAATGGACCCAAAACAAGGGGCAGTCTTTATTTTTAAAATGTGGATCTCGCTGCCAAAATATTCCTGTGGGTGTATGAGGAGTGTGTAAAATAACCAGAACCAGAGGAAGGTTATAAGAAATTTGCGTAACAAATTGTTGGGCAATGGCTTCTGTGACTTGGTTTAATGCCTGTCATGCCTTGGGAGTAAGATTTTGAGGGGAGGAGCGGTGGGAATTACCTCTCAAAATATCATTAAGGGTCAAAAGTACACAAGTGCATAATTTTTAATATGTTATTAGCCATTGAATATGCCTCAGTAATTTCTGAAAATCTTTAAGGGTGTGAAGATGGTCCACACGTAGTTGTATTTTAGAAATTTGGATCTGATTTCTGTAGAATTTTAAGGCCCAAACTTTTATAAGAGTCCTGTGTTTGAACCTTATTAGGAGCTATCTGTAGTCCCAAGGAAGTGAGGATTTTGTAAAAGTCCAAGTAACAATTATTAAGATCATGGGTATTAGGTGCAGCAATTAACAAATCATCCATGTAATGTAAAATATAAATTTGTGGCCCTCGCTCTCTCACAGGGTCTACTTCTTGAGCAACGTATTTTTGGCAAAGAGTAGGGATGTTGGCCATACCTTGGGGAAGAACCTTCCATTGAAGTCTCTGCATAGGGCCCTGAATATTAATGCAAGAAAGACTAAAGGCAAAATAGGGTCTATCCACAGGATGCAAAGGAATGGTAAAAAAGCAATCTTTTAAGTCCATAACCATTTTACAATAGTTTTTGGAAATAGCCACTGGTGTGGGAATGTCTGGCTGTAGTGCTCCCATCGGGAGTATAACTTTATTAATGGCACACAAATCTTGTAAAAGGCGCCACTTGCCTGATTTTTTCTTGATAACAAAAATAGGAGTGTACGATGGTGAGGTTGAGGGCTCTACATGGCGGGCTGCCAGCTGTTCCTTCACTAACATGGAGGCAGCCTCCAAATTTTCTTGGGTAAGGGGCCACTGATCCACCCACACAAGAGTCTGAGTCTCCCAAATAATTTTATCTCCATGGGAACAGGAGGGTCAGGAACCGACACTAAAAATCCAAATATCCAAGTCCATATGTATTTTTTTTTATGGGTTGTATAGGCTCCACCAGTCCTTGTCTCAGCCTCCCAAGGCCTGTACCAGGGACAAAATTCATACGGAGCATTTGATGAGTCACCATGGAATTGGGACTGGCAAGAATAACTTCTATTTGACTCAAAATATCTCCAGCCCATAGGTAAACAGGGAGGTCAGGAACAACGAAAGAAGTGACAGTTCCCTTATTACCCTCTTTATCAGTCCAGCTAAGAGCAGTAGATCTGACCAGAGGATTTTTTGACTTTCCTATCCCTTTAAGGTCAGTCAAGGATGGGGTGAGGGGCCAACCTGATCGCCAGTATTTTTGAGAAATAATTGTCACATCAGCTCCAGTAACTACAATTGCTTGGTATTCCTTTCCTTCAATAAGTAAGGTAAGGGTGTGTCTAATATGAGAAATGGGATGAACCCAATATACCTCAGAGGAGCCCAAGGAGGCAGTCCCCCACAGTAGGTTTGGGAGGTGGAAATTCCCCGTAATCTAAGGGAAGAAGTATTAATTGTGCAAGACTTTTTCCTCCTGGGATGGCCGCAATTCTATTAATAACTGTGGCCAGTATTTTTATTTCTCCAGTGAAATCATTATCATTAATGCCAGGGAAGACCTGAACACCTTGTAAGGTAGTAGAGGCTCTTCCAAGAATAAGGGCACACGTATGAGATGGAGGGGCACCCATAATTCCAGTTGGTATTATCTGGGGCCCTTGCATTGAGTCTAATATTGTATCAGTGGTGGCACAGAGGTCCAATCCTGCACTGACTGGAGTGGGTAGTTGGAGGGAGCCAATTGTGGAGAAGGATTTTGAGGTAGGTTGGGAGTTTGGGAGGGAACAAACCTCATTGCCCCAGGGAGTTTCCTGAGAAGTAGGAAGAAATAGGCTGTCTGAGGGCATTTGTCATTGATCTACACTCACTGGCCCAGTGATGACCTTTACCATATCAAGGACAAAGTGTAGCTGGGGTCGGTTTAGCTCCAGTTTGAGGAGACACTATTCTTACTCTTTGTTTGCCTGTCGGACACCTGCGTGCAAAATGGCCTGGTTGTTTACAAGTAAAGCAAGTACTTGAGCCAGTATTGTAAAAGGCCTTGGTAAATGCGGCACTAATTTGAGACCCATGGCATGGGCTGCACCCACGCCTGCACAGATTCTAATAAAGTCAGAAAGTTTCCCTTTATCCTTATGATGTCGAAGAACATCCTGACATGCCGGGTTGACATTTTCAAAGGCAAGATGTTTTACAAAGGTGCTTTCGCTTTCGCTTGGTCCAAGCAAGCATTCCACAGCTAGGTAAAGCCGGGGAACAAAGTCGCTATAAGGCTCGTCGGGCCCTTGTCGAGTTCTTGCCAGGGAAGTGATAGCCGAGGCCCTTTCAGGGAGGCGTCTCCAAGCAACTAAGCCAGCCATCTAAATCTGCGCAAAAAGTCCAGCAGGGAAACGTGCCCGTTTAGTTTTAGTGTCAAAAGTTGCATTGCCCACTAGCTTAACATAAGTCCAGGATTTAGAGGAGGCCTTTGTTAATTTTTTTTGAGTAGTTTCTGACAGGGCTCTTTGAAATCTGCATTCCATAGCAGGAAGTCTCCGGCACTGAGGGCAGCTAGGTCTAAAAATTTCCAATCATTGGGAGTAAGAAATTGTGTGCTGCAGCTTTCTAATAAAGCCAATGTATAGGGCACAGTGGGGCCATAGTGAGCACAAGCCTTTTTAAGTTTTTCAAGAAAATGGAGGCTAAAATTTTGTAGACACTCTGGGTTCCTTCCTGCCTAGGGGTGAACTCCTCATCCTCTAAGTCCTGATCTCCTTGATCCATTTCCCCCGCTTCCACCTCTTTTTCCTCTTCTAAGTCTTTGACCTCAGCCTGGGCAGGCTTATCTATCTGACTGGTGGTGACTGGAAGGCGAGCACAGGCCGATGGAGTGGCTTCGCCTTTGTATTAGACCACTGTGGGCCAGCTTGTGTTGACTCCATTCCTAAGGCTAATGAAGAGAGCTCAGAGTCAAGGGATCTTTATTCTTTTAAAAATTGGATCTGTTCCCGTCCATGTTGGAGAGACTCTCTCAAGGGAGCCAGGTTAGGCAAGGGAAGTGGGGAAAAAATATCTGGGGGGACATTTGGCCCATGAAGGGCCAGAGCACAAAAGGCAGGAGGGATATAGGAGGGAGGAGAATGTATAAGTCCTATAGTCTGTGGCAGGGTCCTGAGAGGTGGAGAGTCTTCTGAATGGTAGCGAGCTGCTTCCTTCTCCAAGGTAGCCTCCTCCCCAGGGGTCAATGTTTCTCCGGGATTTAAAACTGCATAAAGGCGGTTGGAAACCATTGGAGCCTTATTCATTAGGGTGGGATTTTGAGGAAGATCAGGAAGGTCCCAGGGTCCTGGGGAGACTAAGAAGGGTCTATGTCTATACTAACTGATGGGCATGCCAAGAAGGGGCGAGAGGTCTTTTGCATAGTCTCTTCCCCAATCCTGACAAGTATTAAGGTACCATTGTCAAAGGGTGAACTTTTAAGAATTTCACTAATTTTTTTTCAGAAAGAAAAGGTAAGAACAGGCACTTTTTCTGGGCCAAAGGATTCATAATAATCTTTTAAAATGTCTCCTACTCTAAGCCATCTTTTACCATCAATGGTACCTTCAAGGGGAAACCACGGAAAAAATTCTTTGATGTATGAAAAGAAAAATATTAAGTCATTTTTCTTAACACGTGCCCCCCATGTATTTAAGGATTCCTTGTGGCCTGACAAAAACAAATCATGTGATGAAACTGCTTGTCCCATGGTGGGTCACTCACTGTGCGTCATCCCCACTCTCCTCCTGGATCTGTCTCTCAGTGGTGTCTGCTGAGGCAATCGCGAGCTCCACTTGTCCAAATCTTCCAGGAGGACAGGGTTCCCCCTCAGTCAAAGGCTTGAGCCCCAGTCGTTGGGCGCCAGTTGTCGTGGCCTGCAGGACACATCAACGTGGGTAGCAAACCTAGATGGGGAGGAATGAAGGGACAAGAGACACGAGAGATGACAGCAAGACAAAAGTTCTGATCAAGCTGCAAACTTTTATTGTTCACACAGAGGAATTTATATGCTGGAGATTTGAAAGCTCTCTTATCAGCAGTTCCTGGATGTCTTCACAAGGTGAGATAACCTCAGGATATTTCAGGAAGACAGATGGCCACAGGATGTCTCAGGAACACAGATGACTACAGGATGTCTCCCATACAGGATGTCTCCCTGGGGGATGTTTCTTGTAAGTGTCAGGCTATTCTTTGAAGGAGAATTCCTTCTACCCCTTACAGTCAGGGATTCAGTATTTCAAATGGAAAATTGGAGAAAGAATCCAATGTGTATGCAAATATGTGCTACCCAAAAATCTTCCCACTCTCATCCAGAACAATGCCTTGACATTACCTTCACCCCAAGTAAGACACAATTAGAGGAGAAGAGTTAGAAAATCTGTGAATACACATCAAGAATGGAAAATGCTCAGGAGTTCACAACCTTGGAGGTGGTAGAGGAGTTTCCAAATGTAAGGGAGAGGGTAAAACTCCACAAACATGGAGCTCTGCTAGACTAAAGACTTTTTGAGAAACTGCCTCTGAGGTTGGGCACTTGAAATATATGTTGTTGTCAGGAGCTTTAGCTCCCTTTGTAGTGAGACCATCAAGCTGGGTCTGCATGTATGTGACCTGGAGGACATGGTTTCTTATTTTCCAAAGGACATGAGGCAGCAGTGCTGAATTCTCTCTTTGTAGGTAAACTGTTGTCACTGAGTGCTAAGTGTCTTCCAGTTTGGAAGCCATTTGCTCATCCTCCAATTTTGTTGTGTTTCTTGCAGCTGCACTGGGAGTT
Source organism: Callospermophilus lateralis (assembly GCF_048772815.1). Taxonomy (NCBI): domain Eukaryota; kingdom Metazoa; phylum Chordata; class Mammalia; order Rodentia; family Sciuridae; genus Callospermophilus; species Callospermophilus lateralis. Next base: position 189,823 of record NW_027512993.1, on the reverse strand, counting down.
TGGTATTTGCTTCATGAAATACGAAGAGTTCAACTGGGACACAGTACTGGAGGGAGTTCTGTCACATGTGATGGGTAAGGGTCTGCGGGAGAATGCACCAACCAGGCTTCTATCCCACATAGCTTGCCCCCTTCACCATAGCAATCTGATTCTAAACATTGCACTGAAACCTCTCCATATAACAACATACCTTTACATACAAGGGTCTGGGGGCTGCACCATGTCAGTCACAAACCATTTGAAAGCCAATGGCAGATCCACATCACCCAACCACAAATGTTTTAACACACACCTTCACACCACTTCTCTAGGCCGACTACTCAGCAGGGTCCAAATTACTGCCATCTCTGTTCTACACCTTTTTCATGAAACCCAATCAAACAGGCACTGTCTGGTATACTCGTGATCATCAATAGAACATCCAAAGATTCTACAGTGCGAAGTGGTCATGGGAATTTCAAAAATTTCATGGTAATTATCAGACATTTTTCAAGGATGAAGTTGGAGGCACTGTGGGTTTCAATTCATTCAGGAACCATTAAATGGAGAGGAAGCTCATTTCATTGAAAATTCTGGAGAATTCTAACAGGCAAGGCTTCCCAAAGACAGGCTAAAAGGTCACATAAAGCCAGGCGTTTGAGGTCTACAATGTGTGGTCCATGTGTGTTTTGACTTGCAACTATGGCTGTCAATTCTTTAAGAATAAAATTATGTGATATTCTTCCTGAGATTCCCAGTGCTCTGTGGAAAGCCACCCTTGGCCTAGATCTCAGTTTCCAAGGGCAACTCTCATGTGTGGCATCCTAAAATCCCAACACAATACATGGCAATACTTCTTTGAGGTCCATTCCAAAACTCAGTCTCTAAGGGGAATCACACCAGTGTTCAAGACCAGGTGGACCCATCATCTTTTCCAACAGCCACAAAAATGACCACAATTAAAACCAAAACACTTCCACATGGCCCTCATCTTCTTTCATATCGACACTCATCATAACCTCAGGCTGTAGTTTTTCATGAGGGGCACAGCCAAGGACAGTATCCAAAATAAGGTCCCTTGCCCACATTTGCCTAAAGTCAATGTGGCTGGGAAACCCTTCTAGTGAACCAGGAGTGATCAAAGAGGCCTGCCCTTAATACTGCTCTGATTCTCCATTTTGAGGCCTAATGAATGTGGGGTTTAGATTCTTTATGTTAATTGGAGTCATGAGAAACCTATGAACGTATGATCTAGTCTCTGCAGGGCTTTGAAGAACTCATTTGACCCAAAGGATCCCTATTCTCATAGATGGACATCAGGAACCTTACAGAGGAAGGTGAGAGACTTCATCCACAATGACTGCTCTTTTGGCTCTTTTGGTTTTGGTTGCAAACATGGGATCCTTCTTTAGATCCATCAGGTGCTAAGAATCTAAGCCATAGCCTCACACAGGGCCAAGAGGCTGATTCAGACACATCCCTTTCCAAAGCAATTAAGCAAGGAGCCACAGATGATGCCCATTCATTTCCATTTGAAAACTCTTTTCTTCAGGCTTCCCAAAGGGGTGGCCTGAGGCAAAAAACTTCCTGACATTCAGAGCAACAGAACAATAGGTAATTAAAAGTACCAAAGCAGGGTTTCTTCACTGAGACTTGTCAGAAGCCAGTGGTGAGCCACTATCTGTTTTCTCATACAAGCCCCCTCTTCAGAGCTTTCCTGGCATATGGCCATTCTCACATCTGTAGGTACCAAGATAGGCTGACTCTGTCCTTGGTAATTCAAAACTAGTGACACCACTGGGAGTGGGACTGGAACTGGCTCTGTGTGCCTGGCTTCCTGGATGCCAATTTCCATCACCGAGGAAGTGAGGTGAGGTCACTTCCTTCAGGATCTGAATGAGGTCACTGCCTTGGCAACCACTTTGTCCTAACAGTTGCTTCCAAGGGTCCCATGAGATGGAGGCTTCCCCTACTTAATGTGACAATTTCACAAGTTAAAATGGTATATCAACCATTGGCACCCGGGAACAGCTCTCCATACAGGCCTGATTTGGTCCATCTTCTCTACATTAAGAAGAGAGAAGCTGATTAAGACACAACCCTACATCCTGACCAGGTTGTTTGCCATTGAAGATGACTTGTGGTCTCTCAGGTCCTTCATAGCTGCCTACATATTCTCCAGGGATACTTTCAGCATGGACCTTTGAAGTTCTCAGCAGGTAGAGGATCCCTACATTTCAGTATTATAAGACCACCTCTGTCCCTGCTCTTCTGTAAAGTAAGATTGAGGGAACACTGTATGTTTAGGGTTAATAACAGGTTCAATTTGGATTAGGAATCATTTTCTGGATGAATAATGGTATTGGCAACCTGTGAAATTTATAAGAATATAGAGTTGAACTGTGTGTATGAAAATAGAAATCCAAGTAAGATTGGAAGCCCAGAAGTGCATTGGGCCCTTGATTGTGATACTGAGCATTGAATTACATTCTGCACAGATGTCTCAGATAAACTGATATACAATGGCATAGGACATTGTACCTTGGATGATTGAATGTAGAAGCGAACATCTGGTCAAAAAGGGATAGTCAGTAGGAATAGGAAGATAGTAGGTAGGTATAGGAAGAAGGGTGAGTGTATGATTTGGAACAAAATTTCTTTAGCAACAGGGTTTCGGATAGAAAATGAATTTAAATGTCAGCACATGTGAAGAGTCTGTCACAATGATGAAGTGGGAAAATATGTAGGTAAGCAGATATCAATAGAGACATTATGAAATCAGGGTTGAGTTTGAATATGCAATCTTAGGAAGAAACAAATATGTAGTCATCAATAGGATTGACATTTGAGAGCATAAGTAATCTTGGACATGGATGATTTTAGTAATCCATGTTAATTTTCCATTTTGGCTTTGGTACAATCATAAATGTGAACTTTGAATTTAGTGTCCAGAATATTTCTGTGAATAAATGTATATGTAGATCAGGTGACATGAGTATTTCTTCCACCATTTCTGGGAGCAATATTGACTGACTACTTCTGATTGATAGGTACAGATTCTTTATGTGAATTGGAATCATGAGAAACCCAAGCACCTCTTCAGGGATTGAAGAACTCATATGACCCAAAGGATCCCTATTCTCAATTGATGGAGGTCAGAAATCTAACAGAGGAAGGGAAGATACTTCATCCAAAATGACTGAACTTTTTGCCATTTTGCTTTTGGATGCACACATGGGATCTTTCTTTAGATCCATCAAGTGCTGAGAATCTAAGTCACAGCCTCACACAGGGCCAAGAGGCTGATTCAGACACATCCCTTTCCAAAGAAATTTAGCAAAGAGCCATAGGTGATGCCCATTCATTTCCATTTGAAAACTGTTTTCTTCAGGCTTTACAAAGGGTTGGCCTGAGGTAAAGAACTTCCTGACATTCAGGGCAACAGAAAAATAGGTAAGCAAAAGGCCCAAAGCAGGGTTTCTGCACTGAGACTTTCCTGGTCACACTGTCCCTGCTCTTCTGTAAAGTTAGATTGAGGGAACAGTGTATGGTTAGGGTTAATAACACGTTCGATTTGGGTTAGGAATCATTCTGCAGGATGAATATTCGTACTGGGAATCTGCAATAATTACAAGAATATATAGGTAAAATAAAAGTATGAAAACAGAAATCTAGGCAAGATTTGAAGCTCAGATGGGCATTGGGCCCTTGAGTGGGTTACTTAGCTTTGAATTATGTTCTGCACAGATGTCTCAGATAAATCGATATACAATGACATAGGACCTTGTACCTTGGATGATTGAAAGTTGAAGAGAACATCCAGTCATAAAGGGAAAGTCCGTAGGTTTAGGATGATAGTCTCTAGGTTTAGAAACAACAATGAGTATAGGATTTGGACCAAACGTTCTTTAGCAATTGGTTTTCAATAAGAGAGTGAATGTAAATATCAGCACATGTGAAGAGTCAGACACAATGATGAAATGGGGAAAATATGTAGGAAAGCAGATATCAATAGAGACATTAACAAATCAGGCAATGTATAAAGTGAGGGATAGGATTAGACATTTTCAACAGGGTTGAGTTTGAATATATAATCTTAGAAAGAAACAAATACATAGGATTTATCAATAGGATTTACATTTTAGAGCATTAAGCAACCGGGACATGGATATTTTTAGTAATCCATGCTCACTTTCCTTTTAGGCTTTGCTACAATCATAAGAGTGACTTTTGCTTTCTGTGTCCAGAATATTACTGTGCTAAAATTTATATGTAGATCAGGTGACATGAGCATTTCTTCCACCATTACTGGGAGCAATATTTTGAAGACGTATAAATATTGGGGGAACAAAGTGGAGTACCCTGTGTCAATGAATATAGAAATAATGTATGAATAGACGATACTGTGAATAAATAATATAACTGGTTCCAACTTTAAATAGTGGATTGATTTGATATCTGAAAATATACTGGAAATCTTAAACTGATATTCATACATTCACTACAACCAGGTATACATCTAAGGGTAATATTAGGGTTATGGTTTATCATGAAGAGTGTGTGAGTTTTGCTTCAAATATGATTATGAAAATCAAAAATAATGTGTTTGGAAAGAAGTCTCATGACAAGACCAGTCAAGAACACTGGAGGAATATATGTGTTCTGAAGCAGGAGGTGATTGAAATTGAAACAAATGCCTATAAATTTGTGAACTTGTGGATGAAAGATATATCATATGATGTGCATAAACTGAAGAAATAGTAATGTACCACTGTTTAATAAAAATGAACCGCAAAATACACATCATGTCCCATAGGAAAATGCTTGCATTGATGTTGAACTTGGTTTTACTGTAGAAATATTAGGATTTGTGTGCACCATTCACTAAAGTTAGTCTTCAGTACTAGGAAACAAATCTGTATTAAAGTTGGATGAATATTTCTGAGAATAATCTTGTGAAAAGTTGATCATAAATCCACATACATAAATATGAATGATTTTAAGGAGTGTATAATAAGATTCATATATTTTATATTTTGAAAAATTTGGAGAGTATATATATATATATATATATATATATATATATATATATATATAAATATATACACACACACACACACACACACACACAGAGACAGACATTTAAACTAGCAATATATTTGCCAATTGAAATTCATCATGAAATATGTAACATCCACAGGTGCAAAAATATTGATTTCACTGAAAATGGATCTATATATAATGTTGTTCTAATAACAAGCTCACCCATAGGTTGCATTCTCAATTCCAACAGTGTTTAAGAGGAGTGATCTCTTCTCATAACTTGTATATGCCTAGTCAGCAACCTCACAAAAATGTACGTTTGATAACAGGTAGGATTCTATATGTGCATATAAAAATACATGTGCTGAATAGTCTACAGAGAAAGGAGACACCAATTTGTTGAGAGCCACAGCTTAAGGGGCCCCATCAAACTTCCAGTTACCAGCAACATTCCCCTGTGAGATGATTATTGGCTCACAGCGGCCCCAGCAACATCTAGCTGATTGGCTCCTCTTTGGTGATGCACAATGGAGATGCTCATTGAGCTTTTTCCCCGCTCTTTCCGACTGCCAGCTGATGATTGGCTCACAGCAGCCCCAGCAACATCAAGCTGATTGGCTCCTCTGCCATGATGCACATTGGGCAGTTTCCCTGCCCTTTCAGACCACAGAGCTGCTCATTGTGGGACTTTTTTGGCTCCACCCACCTGACCCAGCCATATGGCCTCAAGAGCAGGAGGATTGTGGGAGGTGGAGAGGCTTGTGGGTGTGACAGAAACTTTGCAAGGAAGCCAGTGGTGGCAGTTGGGCTCTGAGGGTTTTTCCTAAGGAGCTGTTTTGCTTGGCGTGTGTCGTTCTAAAAATAAACTTTGTTTCTTTTGAAAAGTCGCTCTTGAATCGTGCCCAGCCAGACTGCAGCATTTGGTGGCTCGCACGGGGAGCCACTGAGGGTAAGTGATAAGGTAAACTGCTAGCCCCTGAGGGAAGGGCGAGAGGATCGGTAGCCATTTTAAGATTCCTCTTTTGTTTTGCTTCACTTTTGTTGCCTGTCCATGGAGATGAGTGAGATGGATGAAAAACCGCTCACATCTGAGAAAAAAATTATTTACTTCTGAGGAACAGATAGGGAGAAAGGACGGATGCACATGTCAGTAGGATATAAAGGCTATAATGACTTTTTGTTGTTCCCTTTTTATTTTATTCTGTCTCGGTTTTGTTTGGCATTGTCTTGTTGGGTTGTATTATAGTAGAAATACAGGATCAGGAATTAGTAAAAAAACAAACTGAAAGAGTGTTAAGTAAATTGTTAGAGGAAGGAGGCACCTCAGTAAAGTCAAGAACAGTCAGGGCATACGTTGATACAATACAAAAATGTAGCCCATGGATTTTTAAGGAGTTGTTAAATATACCATAATGGAACCATCATGGTGAAGATTTAAAAGGGGGGAAAAGAACAGCCCAGGGACTCTGACAGTTGGCACATTGCCATTGAGGACGTTTATATCTGGTTTGCTTAGTCCAAAGACTTCAGATCAGACAAAGATAGAGGAACAAAGCTTAGGTCAGAAAAAGCCATCAGGGGCAAAGTTACAAAAGGAGACTGCTACTAACAACTTTCAATAACTAGAGGGCGTAAGTGTCCAACCAACAGCGCCTCCTCTACAGGAGACTGTTACTAACACCTTTCTATCACCAGAGTATGTAAATGTCCAAATAACAAGGCCACCTCCATATGCTAGGAGGCCCCCAAACCCCGCAGTTGATAGTTCGGTTCCTGAGACAGGATCTCAAGTATTAACCTGCCCTGTATTTGAGGTAGGAGGGCAGCGAATTCACCATGCTTTAAATTTCAAAATAGTGAAGCAGCTAAAAGGGGCTGTAACAACCTATGGTCCTCAAGTACCCTTCATTGTAAGCTTGGTCGAATCCATTAACAACTTGAATATGATGCCAGTAGATTGGGCTAATATGTGTAAAGCTGTGCTAAATGGAGGTCAATACCTTTTATGGAAGGTTGCCAATGAGGAATTTTGCAAGGAGACGGCTAGGTGAAATGCAGAAGCTGGTTATCCTCAGAGAAATCTAGATATGTTGTTAGGAAAGGGACCTTATGAGGACCAGCAGCAACAAATTGCATATGATCCTGGCGTATATGCACAAATTGCTGCAGAGGCGGTTAGGGCATGGTAGACTTTACAAGGACATGGAGGTTTACAAGGTCAATTATCTAAGGTAATACTAGGAGCTAATGAATCTTACACTGAATTTGTAGATAGGCTTATTCAAACAGCTACCAGAGTTTTGGGGAATACAGAACAAGCAATGCCATTAATAAAAAACTGGCTTATGACCAAGGGAATCGTAGGTGCAGAGATATCACTAGACCATGGAAACATGAAGATTTAAACACATATATTAAATTATGTAAAGACATTAATGAATAAGAGGAAGTCATGGCAGCCGCAGTAAAACAGGCTTTAGATGCCAGAGACATCAATGAATAAGGTCAATTTGTGGCAGCTGCATTAAACAGGCTTTAGATGCAAGGCCAGGAACATGCTACAATTGTGAACAAACAGGACATTTTAAAAGGAATTGCTCCATAGGAAGAGGGTTTAACAAAAATAGGTACCAAAGGAGTAGAATACTGGGTATTTGCCCACGATGCCGTAGAGGGAGACATTGGGCTAATGAATGCCGTTCTCAAACCACCATAGAGGGTACTTCATTATCAAAAACGAACAAGGACTAGCTGTTTATCCACGATATCATGGAGAAAGGCACCAGGCTCCATTGCCAAAAAATGGACAGGGGAGCCCAATGCTCTGGGGCCCAAAACCACAAATATATGGAGCACTGGAGGAACCCAGCAACCCCATCAGTGTAGTGCCCAGGACACATTGTGCATCAGACGCCTCATCAGACAAATCAGAGGGAGCGCAGGGTTAGACATCTGCACCTCCGTCAGATCAGTACTAACTGTAGAGATGGGGGTTCAAATCATTCACACATGGTGAAAGGACCTCTTCTCAAAGGAACAGTAGGCTTATTATTGGGACGCAGCTCTTCTAATCTAAAAGGACTTATGATAAGTCCTTGGGTAATTGATCCCGATTATGAAGGTGAAATAAAATTTATAGCCAGTTCTCCAAAGGACATATCAGTAATTTCACCAGGAGATAGAATAGCACAGTTACTAATAATACTCAGTCTGCATGATAAATTTTCCAGTCGTGCTGTAGAAAAAGGTTCCAAGGGATTAGGCTCCACAGGTGTAGATTTGGTTATGCTTTCTTTAAATTTAGATTCTCGCCCCAGGCTAAAACTAAATATTCAAGGACATGAATTTAATGGGCTACTTGATACAGGTGCAGATGTTAGCATTGTCTCTCATCAAGAATGGCCAAAACATTGGCCATTACAACAATACACTCAAACACTTTGAGACCTAGGAGTGGCAACTAATCCCCATAGAAGTGCAATGGTATTGGATTGGAAGGATCCTGAAGAATGTGAAGGAAGTATACAGCCATATGTATTGGATAATCTTCCCGTAATTTTATGGGGATGAGATGTCCTAGATCAATTAGGTTTGACATTAACAAATAACATCAATCAAAATGTACCCACTATTATGGCTAGAGAAGGTTTTAGGAAAGGAAAAAGATTAGAAAAACAAGAACAAGGTATAGCAGCGCCAATACAAATAGACCAAGCAACAGACAGACATGGGTTGGATTTTCAGAAAGGGCCACTGAGACAATAAAAATTACTTGGAAATCAGAAAGACCAGTATGGCTTCTTCAGTGGACCCTGACTAAAGAAAAGATACAAGCAGCCCAGTTCCTGGTCAAACAACAATTAGCGGAAGAACATATACAACCTTCTGTATCTCCCCATTATACTTTCATTTCTGTCATCAAAAAGAAATCTGGTAAATGGAGATTATTGCAAGATTTAAGAGCCATTAATAATGAGATGGTTATTTTGGGACCTGCTCAATCAAGGATTCCTCAATTGTCTGCTTTGCCAAAAACTTGGTATGTTTTAGTTATACATATTAAAGATTGTTTTTTTTTTTCATTTCCAATTCTTCTTGAGGATAGTCCAAGTTTTGCATTTACTATCCCTGCACTGAATCATGAAGGTCCTGATCAGAGGTATGAGTGGAAAGTACTCCCTCAAGGGATGGCTAACAGCCCAACTATTTGTCATATTTATGTTAACAAAGTAATCCAGCCACTTAGAAATCAAAATCCTGAACTACAAATATTTCACAATATGGATGATGTGTTATTAGCACACAAGTTAAAAACCCATTGCTAGAATGTTATGCCACACTTACAAACTTATTAAAAAATTATAATCTAGGGATATCAATTGATAAAATACAATTAAATTTTCCAATTAATTATTTAGGAGTTCTATTATCCTCAACCATGGTCAGTCCACCAAAAATTCAAATACGAGTAGATCAACTCAAATCAATTAATGACTTTCAGAAGTTATTATGAGACATTAATTGGATAATGCCTTATCTAGGTATACCAACAGGAGAGTTGGGACCTATATTTGATATCCTAAAAGGTCCATCTGATCCAAATTCACCCAGAATGTTAACGCCTGAAGCAATAAAGGCATTAAAAATTATTGAAACATATATGGGAAATATGCATTTGGATAGATTTGATAAAATAATGCCTTTATTATTTATTGTGCTACCAACAAAAAATATTCCTACAGGAGTATTTTGGCAAGAAGGTCCATTATTATGGATACATTTATCTTATTCTTCTAACACTATTATTACTAGGTATCCTGAGGCTGAGGGACAATTAATACTCATAGGAATAAAAGCAGCAAAGGGAGTGTTTGGAATTTCTCCCAATAAAATTATTACTCCATACACTATGAATCAAATTGATGAATTAGCTAATGAGTTAAATACTTGGGCAATAATCATGTGTAAATCTAATGTTTTATTTGATAACCACTTACCATCTAATCTTTTATTGTCTTTTGGGTCATTGCATCCTGTAATTTTTCCAAAAATTACAAGAAAACTCCTATCATGAATGCTCCAAATATATTCACTGATGGGTCAAATAATGGTACAGCAGCAATAGTTACACCTGATCAAATTTTTACATTTTTAGCACCCCAAAAATCAGCTCAAAAGGTAGAGCTTAATGCAGTATTATAAGCTTTTGTGATGTTTAAAGATTCTGTGTTTAATTTATTTTGCCATAGTCAGTATATAGTTAATGCTATAGTATCTCTTGAAGATGCTGGTAGGATTTCCCCTTCCTCTACTGTTTTCTCTTTCCTTTCCAGTATACAAAGTCTAATCTGGGACAGAAAATATCCATTCTTAATAGGACATATCTGGGCACATACAGGATTGCCTGGAGCCCTTAGTTTGGGCAATGATTTAGCAGGTAAAACTACACATGACATACATACATATTTTCTGTACACTAGAAGAAGCTATAAATTTTCATAAAAAGTTCATTATCAATGCTAATACTTTACAAAAGCATTTTAAAATAACTAAGGAACAAGCTAGACAAATAATAAAACAATGTCAAAATTGTGTGACCATTTTACCACATTTTAATCTTAGAGTCAATCGTAGAGGATTGATACCTTACCATATATGGCAGATGGATGTCACACACTTGCCAGAATTTGGAAAATTAAAATATTTGCATGTTACAGTTGATACTTCTTCTGGATTTTTGATGGGCTCCCTTCATGGGGGAAAAAAACTAAAGATGTTATAGCTCATTGCTTACAAAATTTTGCCACTGTGGTCATTCCAAAGCAGTTAAAAACTGATAATGCCCCCGGTTATACTTCTACCTCTTTTAAACCATTTTGCTCATCATTTGGCATTACTCATATATCAGGAAACCCATACAATCCACAGGGACAAGCCATAGTTGAAAGAGCACATCACACTATTAAAATGTACTCATTAAAGTAAGAAGACAGAATTGGGAAGGGATATAAATTCCCCAAAGATAAACTTAAAATAATCCTTTTTACTCTAAACTTTTTAAATTTGGATTTTCAGGACTTAGTGCTGCAGAAAGGCATAAGTGTCCAAAAAATGTGTATAAGCCCGAGGTACTTTGGAAGGATATTCTAACAGGACAATGGAAAGGTCCTGACCCATTAATTTTCTGGAGTTGGAGGTCTGTTTGTGGGTTTCCACAGGAAGAAGAGCAGCCGATTTGGATTCCAGAGAGATTAACTAAGATCCCGACCCAGTGATTGCCTGGAGTCGGGGGTCTGTTTATGTGTTTCCACAGGGAGAACAGCAGCCGATTTGGATTCCAGAGAGATTAACTGAAGCGATTTCGATAGACCAAAATAAGATGATTTGGCTCAAATCCATAACAGCTGATATCCAAAACTCCAGTTTGGCTATCCTTACATCTGCGACAGAACAGGGATGCTTTTTTCAATATCTATTTTATTATTGCCCTTTCTCAAATCATGAAGTTCTCTTTTGTTTTTTTGAGCTCATACAGACCTAGGTTAATGTTTTGCTTATCAGTTCTATTTTTTGACTGTAGAGTTTTTAAACATTGCAATGATGATTTCACATGTAAAATTTTATAAGGCCTTTACTATTATATTATGTGTTGTATGTATTTATTATGTGTGCACACTTGTGTTTTGTGTTATATATTTGAATGTGCGTATGTCCGTATATCACATATGATGAGTGCTAATGAAATAATATACCCATTTTTTTTTATTCACGTGAATTAAATTGTTTAATTTAAATTGGGTAAACAACTGTTCAGGATTGTTTTAATATGTGAAAAAATAGGAGGTTAACAGACGTGTTTGTTTCCTTTCACTTTTCCTTTTCATTATATTTAATTATTCTCTTCAAGATAACGTAAATTGTTAAGAAAATTGTTTTCTTTTAGTGCCTTCAGGAATGTTACAGAATTTTTTCTTTAGCCATTATTGCCAGAATTCCTATCTTCATCCCAGTGCCGGTGAAGACAAAGATAAAATCAATCTACAGATTCTGCAATAGCCATCACTGAACTGCTTGTAGAACTTGCCTGGATTATGTATCACTTGTATGCATTGTGAACTCACTTGTATGCATTGTGAACTATCTGCTGGTGCAGCGAATTGTGGCAGTGTTGGGGTACTTATGCTGATGCTGTCATCAGTGATAGAATTTTTCCAATAGGAGCCATCAATTGACTTGGTGTATCTTCCCTATTCTCACTTGATAGAGGTCAGGAAACTTACAGAGGGAGGCGAAAGACTTCATCAGCAATGACTGCTCTTTTGGCAATTTTGGTTTTGCATCACACATGGGATTTTTCTTTAGATCTATCAGGTTCTGAGAATCAAAGCCACAACCTCACACAGGGCCAAGAGGCTGATTCAGACACATCCCTTTCCAAAGTAATTAAGCAAAGAGCCACAGGTGATGCCCATTCATTTCAATTTGAAAACTGTTTTCTTCAGGCTCCACAAAGGGGTGGCCTGAGGCAAAGACATTCCTAACATTCAGGGCAAGGGAACCATAGGTAAGCAAATTGCCCAAAGCAGGGTTTCTCCACTGAGACTTTTCTGGTTACACTGATCTCTGAGGTTTCTGAGATGTTCCCATTCCCTTCAGCTATCCAGTACATGGCTATGTCACAGAGTTTGGAGGTGGTACATATCTTGGACACAAAACCATGAGCCTATTCTGGAGAGAGGCCAGAAATCAGGAGGTGAACAGGAACTTAGGAAGATAGTAGGTGTTGTCTATCCATAAGGTAAGCCACAGTCCATTCATAAAAAGGGCAGAATAAATGCCTGGAAGCTTCCTACTAGTCAGGACACCTCCATTGATGTATTCGCTTTTCTAATAACTACAACCACGGACACAGTGGATACACAGACATAGAAAAACTCGCCTTCTCAAACGACTTACTAGAAACAGTCGACTCCAAACCAAACAAACAACCTTTGCTACCTATTCTCAGAACATGAGACAAAACCACGAACTCACACCCACACCCACTAAGGCACCTCATTCCCACAACAAGGTCTGTGACTATCCGGAGTGTCCTCTGACTGGTGGACCATACTATGTTCCCTCAAAATGGCCTGTCCTTTATCAGATCAGGTCCCTTTTGCCAACTCTGTTAAGTTGTCAGGAGCCAGCAATGAGCCACTACCTGCTTCCTCAGGAAAGGCCCCTCTTCAGAGTTCTCCTAGCATTTGGTCATCCTCACATCAGGAGGTACCAAGAAAGACTGACTCTGTCCTTGGAAAATTCAAACAAGTGTGCCCACTGGGAATGGGACTGGCACTGGCTCTGGGTGGCTGGCTTCCTGGATCCCAAGTTCAGAGAGTTCCATCACCAAGGAAGTGAGGTAGGTCACTTCCTTCAGGAACTGAATGAGGTCAATACCTTGGCAACCACTTTGTCCTAACTGTTGTTTACAAGGGTCCCATGAGATGGAGGCTGCCCCTACTTTCTCTGACTCAGTCATAAGTTAGAATGGTATATCAACCACAGGCACCATGGAACAGCTCTCCACACAGGCCTGGTTTTGTCCATCTTCTCTACATTAAGAACAGAGCGACTGATTCAGACACAATACTTCATCCTGACCGGTTTTTTTGCCATGGAAGATGATTTTGTGCTCTCAGGTCCTTCATAGCTGCCTAAGTCTTCTCCAGGGATCATTTCTGCATGGACCTTTGAGGATTTCAGCAGGTGGAAGATCCCCTACATACCTGTATTGTAAGACCAACTCTGTCCCTGCTCTACTGTAAAGATAGATTGATGGAACAGTGTATGCTTAGGGTTAATAACAAGTTTGATTTGGCTTAGGAATCATTCTGTGCAATGAATAATGGTTTTGGGAACCTGCGATATTTACAAGAATATATAGGTGAAATATAAGTATGAACACAGAAATCTAGGTAAGATTTGATGCCCAGAAGTGCATTGGGCCCTTGATTGAAATACTCAGCTTTGAATTATATTCTGCACAGATGTCTCAGATAAATTGATATACAATGGCATAGGACCTTGTACCTTGGATGATTGAATGTCAAAAAGAACATCCAGTCAGAAGGATAGTCAGTAGGATTAGGAAGATATTCATAGGTTTAGAAAGCAGAGTGAGTATAGGATTTGAACCAAACGTTCTATAACAGTAGGGTTTCGGGTAGAGAAGGAATGTAAATATCAACACATGTGAAGAGCCAGTCACATTGATGAACTCTGGAAAGTATGTAGGAAACCATATATCAATAGAGACATTAGGAAATCAGGCAAAGTATAAAGTACGTGATAGGATCAGGCATTTTCAACAGTGTTGAGGTTGAATATATAATCTTAGGAAGAAACAAATATGTAGTCACCAATAAAATTGACATTTGATAGCATTGGGCAACCTGGACATAGATGTTTTTAGTAATCCATACTCACTTTCCATTTAGACTTCGGTACAAACATAAGTGTGACCTTTGCATTTTGTGAAAGAAGTCTCATGAAAAGACCAGTCATGAAACCCTGTGGAAAACATGTTTTCTGAATTAGGAAGTGATGAAAAGTAAAACAAAATGCCTATAAATTTCTGAACTAGTGGATTAAATATATATCCTATCATGTGCATTAACTGAAGAAAAAGAAATGTACCAGTATTGAATAAAAATGAATGACAAAATACACATCACGTCCCATAGGAATCTACTTGCATTGATATAAAACTGTGTCAGTTACTGCAGAAATATTAGGATTTGTATGCACCATTTACTGTTAGTTTTCAGTAATAGGAATCAAATATGTAGTTCAGGTGGATGAATATTTCTCAGAATAATCTTGTGAAAAGTTGATTATTAATCCACATACATGAATATGAATGAATTTACGGAGTGTATAATAAGACACATATATTTCATATTTTGAAAAATCTGTAGAGTGTGTGTGTATATATACATAAACATACACACACACACACACACACACACACGCACGCACACAAACAGACATTAAAAAGTAGCAATATATGCCAATTGAAATTCACCACGAAATATATGTCATCCACAGATCCAAATAAATTTGTTTTACTGAAAATGGATTCATGTATAATTTTATTGTACTAGGAAGCTCATCAATAGTTTGAATTTTCAGTTTCAACAGCGTTTAGGAGGAGTGATCTCTTCTCACAATTTGTGTCTGCCAAGTCAGCCACCTCACAAGAATGTACGTGTGGTACCAGGTAGGATTCTATATGTGCATATAAAAATACATGTGCTGAATAGGATACAGAGAAAGGTAGACAGGAATTCACATATTTGTTAACTTTAAAAACACATGGAGAACCATTTCAACAAAAAATTGACTAGATTTATAACTCCTACCCTATATAATGCAAAAGGCAATTCCAATGATACACCATTCCTCCTCTGAACTGCTTGTATTTCTATTCTGTTTGGGTTAATTTTCTCCATCATATTAGAATTAGTAGTCAGAGTCTAGTTGGCATGGGTTTGTGTCAGGGATTCAGTATTTTGAATGAAAATTTGGAAAATGATTCCAATGTTTATGCAAATATATGCTACAAAAGTATCTTCCCACTCTCATCCATAACAATGCCTTGAGATTACCTTGGCCCCAAGTTAGACACAATTAGAGGAGAAGAGTTAGAAAATCTGTGAATACATATCTGGAATCAAATATGCTCACGAGTTCACAAACTTGGAGGTGGTAGAGGAGATTCCAAAAGTAAGGGACAGGGTAAACACTCCACAAACATGGAGCTCTGCTGGACTAAAGACTTCTTGAGGAACTGCCTCTGAGGTTGGGCACTTGAAATATATGTTGTAGTCAGGATATTCAGCTTCCTTTGTAGTGAGACCATCAAATCTGGGTATACTTCTATGTGACCTGGAATACATGATTTCTTATTTTCCAATAAACATGAGGAAGCTGTATTTAATTTTCTGTTTGTAGGTAAACTGTGGCTACTGGGGGCTAATTGTCTACTCTTGTGGACTCTGAAGCCATTTGGTCATCCTCCAGTTTTCCTGGTGTTGCTTGCTGCTGCACTGGGAGTTTCGTATTTGCTTCACGAATTACAAGGAATTCACCTGGGACAAAGTGCTGGAGGGAGTTCTGTCACCTGTGGTGAGTCAGGGTCTGCAGAAGAATGTACCAACCAGGCTTCTATTCCACATAGCTTGCCTCCTTGACCATAGCAACCGGATTCTGAACATTGGCCTGAAACCTCTCCATATAACAAGATACCTTTACATAGAAGCGTCTGCTGGATGCATCATGTCAGTCACAAGCCAATTGGAAGCCAATGGCAGATCCACATGGCCCCACCACAGATGTTTTTTTATCACACACCTGCCCATCACTGCACTAGGCCCACTACTCAGCAGGGTCCAACTTCCTGGAATCTCTGTTATACACCATTTTCATGAAACTCAGTCAATCAAGTCACTGTCCTGCATAATCATGTTCAGCAACAGGACAACCAAAGTTTCTCCAGTGCCATCTGGTCATGGGAATTTCAAAAATTTCATGGTATTTATCTAGCAATTTTTCAAGGATGAAGTTGGCAGCATGTGGGTTTCAATTCATTCAGGGACCATTAAATGTTGTGGAAGTTCATTTCAAATGAAGTTCTGGAGAACTCTCACAGGCAAGGTTTCCCAAAGATTGGCCAAAGGGTCACATAAATCCAGGCCCATTGAGGTCTACAATGTAACGTCCATGTGTTTTTTGACTCTCAACTAAGACTGCCAAGTCGTTAAGAATAAAATCATGTGATATCAAGCCTGAGATTCCCAGTGGTCTCTGGAAAGCCACCCTGGGCCTAGATCTCAGTTTCCAAGGGTGACTCTCATGCTTGGCCTTCTAAAATCCCAACTCAATTCATGGCAATACTTCTCTAAGTTCAGTTCCTGTACTCAGTCTCTAAGGGAATCACACCAGAGTTCAAACTCAGGTGGACTCAGTCATCCCTTTCAACTGCCACAAAAATAACCACAATTAATACCAAAACACTCCCACATGGGCCTCACCTTCTTCCATATAGACACTCATCATAACCTCTGACTGTAGATTTCCATGAGGAATGCAGCCCAAGACAGTGTCCAAAATACGCTTTCTTGCCCCTCATTTACCTAAATTCTGAGTGACCTGGACACCCTTCCTGTGAACCAGGAGTGATCAAATAGGCCTGCCGTTAATACTGATCCACTTCTCAAATTTGAGACCTACTGACTGTGGGGTTTAGATTCTTTATGTGAATTGGAGTCATGAGAAAACCCAACCACCTATGTGCTAGCCTCTGCAGGGAATTGTAGAACTCATTTGACCTAAAGGATCCCTATTCTCACTTGATTGATGTCAGAAACCTTACAGAGGAAGGCGAAAGACTTCATCCACAATGACTGCTCTTTTGCTATTTTGGTTTTGGATGCACACATGGGATCTTTCTTTAGATCCATCAGTTGCTGAGAATCTAAGCTACAGCCTAACACAGGGCCAAGACGCTGATTCAGACACATCTCTTTGCAAAGCAATTAAGCAAAGAGCCACAGCTGATGCCCATTCTTTTTTATTTGAAAAAGTTTTCTTCAGACTTCAGAAAGCGTTTTACTTAGGCAAAGACCTTCCTGACATTCAGGGAAACAGAACAATAGGTAAGCAAAAGGCCCAAAGCAGGGTTTCTCCAATGAGACTTTACAGGTCACACTGGTATGTGAGTTTTCTGAGATGCTCGCCATTCACTTCAGGTATTCAGTACATGGCCATGTCACAGAGCATGGAGGTGGTACATATCTTGGATACAAAACCATAAGCCTATTATGGAGAGTGACCAGATTTCTGGAAGAAAACAGGAACTTAGGAAGATCGTAGGTGTTGCCCATCATTATGGCAAGCCGCATTCTATTTATAAATTGGGCAGCATGAATGCTGGTAAGCTTTCTAAAAGACAGGACACATCCATTGATGCTTTCTCTTTTCTAATATCTACAATCACGGACACAGTGGGATACAGCGACACAGAAACACTCGCATTGTCAAATGACTTACTAGAAACAATTCCCCCCAAACCAAACAAACCTCATTTCCTACCTCTTCTCAGAACATGAGCCAAAACCACAAACCCACACCCACACCCACAAAGGCACCTCTTTCCTCCAAGTAGGTTGTGACTATTTGCAGTGTCCTCTGACTGTGGGCCATTCTAGGTTCCCCCAAAATGGCCTGTCCTGTCTCAGATTTTGTGTCCTTTGCCAAGTCTCTGAAGTTGTCAGGAGCCAGCAGTGAGCCACTACCTGTTTTCTCAGGAAAGGCCCCTCTTCAGAGTTTTCCTGCCATTTGGCCATCCTAACATCAATAGGTACCAAGAAAGACTGACTCTGTCCTTGGGAAATTCAAAAAGTAAAACCACTGAGACTGGGACTGGGGCTGTCAATGTTTGACTGGCTTCCTGGATCGCAAGTTCACAGAGTTCCATCACCAAGGAAGTGAGGTGAGGTCACTTCCGTCAGGAACTGAATGAGTTCACTGCCTTGGCAACCAATCTGTGCTAAGAGTTGCTTCCAAGCTTCCCATGAGATGGAGGCTGCCCCTGCTTCCTGTGACCCTTTCACAAGTTAGAATGGTATATCACCCATAGGCACCCAGGAGCAGCTCTCCACACAGGTATCATTTGGTCCATCTTCTCTACATTAAGAATGGAGAGGCTGATTCAGACAGAACCCTTCACCCTGACCAGGTTGTTTTCCATGGAAGATGACTTTTGCACTCTCAGGTCCTTCAGAGTTGCCTACATCTTCTCCAGAGATTATATCTGCATGGACCTTTGAGGTTATCAGCAGGTGGAAGATTCCCTATATTCCTGTATTGTAACACCAACTCTGTCCCTGCTCTTCTGTAACGTTAGATTGAGGTAACCATGTATGGTTAGGGTTAATAACATGTTTGATTTGGGTTAGGAATCATTATGCTGAATAAATAATGGTATTGGGAACCTGCAATATGTATAAAAATATATAGGTGAAATATATGTATAAAAACAGAAATCTAAGTAACATTTGAAGCCCAGAAGGGCACTGGGCCCTTGATTGGGATACTTAGCTTTGAAAAAAATTGATATACAATGGCATAGGAGCTTGTACTTTGGATCATAGAATGTAGAAAAGAACATCCAGTCAAAAAGGATAGTCGGTAGTGAAAGGTTAATAAAATAGGTACTTGTCACTTACTGTTTTTCTGTATGCTTAACAAAACACTGTTGAAATCTTGAGAACTGTTTGCTAATCTTGTTCCCAGAATGCGCTGTCCCCAACTGCCAAAGTGTAGAATGTACTCCCTCACCCGGTTGCATGCAAACCGACCACTCGCCCTGACCCATCAGTATACTTCCCTCCCTGCCCTCTCCAAGGAAAATATATATGTTCTGCTTAAACTGTTCTCAGGGCTCTCTGCTCTATTCAAGTGAGCTCCGAGCCCCAGCATGCTGGACCCAGAATAAACCCTTTGCTGTTGGATAAGACAGTCTGTTAGTGGTCTCTTCCTTCCATGCTCACCCGACCTTTACATATGGAGATTCCACCGAGTTTTGGCAGCGGCGGACAAAAGACCCTAACGGGTTCCTCTTGGGTTAAGTAAGGTGCCTCTTTCTTGTTTCAGTGTTAAGGTTAGTGCTGGGCAAAATGGCTGTCGATGAAGAGCGTGAGTTCTCTCTGATGGTGGCTGACAGACGTGTCACAGAGCCACAGGCCACATCCCTGGGGAACTTCCCAAAGACTCGGGAAATCGAGGAACAATAGTCTCCTCGACTCAGTAATATTTTGTATCTGATTCGGAATTGCCAGCCCATTGGGTTTTGCTGGCTACTCAGTCCTGGTCTCAGTTTTGGATGTCCATTGAATGTCTTTATTGTCTTGTCTTGTCTGTGTCGTGTGTCTTGCATTCACTCTTTGTGTATCTTTCATTATGGGACACAGCACTTCAATGCCCCTGTCCCTGACCCTTGATCACTGGACCAAAGTCCGCTTAAGGGCTCAGAATCTTTCTTTTTTAGTTAAATGCTGGACCTTTCAGAATCTCTGTGCCTCAGAATGACCCACCTTTGAATTTGGATGGCCCCTAGAAGGATCTTTCTACTTCCCACTAATTTAAGAAGTCAGAGATATTGTCTTTTACCCGGGCACACATAGCCATCCGGATCAACAGCCATATATCTTAACTTGGCTGGACCTCTGCAAATCTCCTCCTCAATGGGTGAAGCCTTTCTTTGACCCTTCCCCTGCTCCTACTCCTTCCCCCATGATCTCTCAAACCCTCTGCTCCTCCTCCTCCTCCACCCTTTGTAATCCCTGAGTCAAAAGATTTGACTCTTCTGGACTCTCTTCCCCCTTATTATACCCTGCCTTCGTCCCCCAACCACCAACACCCTCTAAGTGATTCCCCTGCAGCTGACTCAGCCTCTCTACCACTGGAGGAATCTAGCTGGCCCAGCGCCCTCCAGATAACTCCCCCGCAGCACACACAGCCCCTCCTCCGCAGGAGGAAGCTAGCCCAGCTAAGGAAACTTGATGGTGGTGAATGATTGAAAACCCTGGAACTCCTGTGATGCTCCCACTATGTCTCTACAGACCATTGGCTGACGAAGGCCATGGGGGGAAAATGCAAGCCTACAAATATTGGCCTTTCTCCTCTTCCGACGTATATAACTGGAAATATAACAATCCCCCTTTTTCCGAGGACCCCACAGGGCTCACAGGTCTGGTTGAGTCATTGATATTTTCACATTTGCCTACTTGGGATGACTGTCAACAATTCCTAGGGACTCTCTTCACGACAGAGGAACAAAAGAGAATCTTCCTGGAAGCTATAAAAAAATGTCCTCCGACCAGATTGGAGAGTGATACATCTTCCCAACTTAATCAAAGCTGGTTTTCCTTTGAAACAACCCAACTGGGACACCAACACCATTGAAGTTAGAAAGCATCTGTCCACTTATCGCCAGGTTCTAATAGTAGGCATCCGAGTGGCCACTAGGCGACCAACTAATTTGGCCAAGGTAATAGAGATTATTCAAAGGCCTGATGAATCTCCCTCTATGTTTCTAGAGAGAATTATGGAGGCAAGTAGGAGATATACTCCTTTCGATCCTCAGGCAGAGGATCAAAAGGCATCTGTCATGATGGCCTTTATTGGGCAAGCTGCCCTGGATATTAAAAGAAAGTTACAATGCTTAGATGGATTACAAGATATGACTTTGAGAGATTTAGTCAGAGAAGCCAAGAAAATATACCTTAAGAGAGAAACTGAGGAAGAGAATGAAGCAAAGTGAGGATAAAAGAAACAACAGACAGAATAAGGCGTTGACTAAGGTCCTGGTCACAACAACAAAAGGGCCAGAAATTAAGAAACAGGGAGACAGGAAGGGATACCTGGTCCCATGCCAGAGGCCACCCCTGGCCTCAGATCAATGTACCTATTGTACAAAAAAAAGGACACTGGGCCAAAGAGTGCACTAGAGAGGGACAGCCAAGCCAGTCAGCCATTCTGACTCTGGAGGATGACTATGAAAGTCGGGGCTCAGATCTCCTCCCCGAGTTCAGGGTAACTTTTGAAGTGGAGGGGACCCCAGTAATCTTTGAAGTGGATAAAGGGGAAATATACTCATCCCTAGTGTCACATTGGGCCCTCTATCAAATAAAAGGTCTCTAGTTCAAGGGGCTAATGACAGTAAATATCGGGCTTGGACAACTAAGAGGATCATGGACCTGGGGAAAGGAAAAATCCATCACTCCTTCCTAGTAATCCCAGAATTCCTAGCCCCATTGATGGGCAGAGATCTGCTCACCAAGTACCGGTCCAAAATAACTTTTAGCCCTGAAGGCCCCCAAGTGGAATTTCTAAATCCTTCACTAAAAACTCCTATAGTCACAGCTCTAAATATGTCAACTCACTCACCTTGGTTCAAAGAAACTGCAGGTATTTCTGAAGTATCAAGAACAGAGTTTCCCTCTAACTGACTCACAGCAAAAAGAAATAACTAAATGGGTAAAAAAAGCCTGTCGAGTCCATCAATTGGTAAATGCTTACCCTTCCAAGCTTCCTGCAGGAAAGCACCTACGAGGAACCAGACCAGGACAATTCTGGGCAGTTGACTTTACTGAAATTAAGCCAGCAAGGTATGGACATAAATATCTTCTAGTCTTTGTAGAAACATTTTTAGGATGGATTGAAGCCTTCCCCACTAAAAGAAAAAAAAAAGAAACAGTGCAAATGGTGGTCAAGCAGATCCTGAAAGACATTTTTCAAAGATACGGCCTGCCAAAGGTAATACGGTCTGATAATGCACCGGCGTTCATGGCCCAAGTAAGTAAGGGGTTAGCCAGGAACCTGGGGATTCATTGGAAGTTTTATTGTGCTTACAGACCCTAGAGTTCAGGACAGGTAGAAAGAATGAATAGAACCATTAAAGAGACCTCAACAAAATTAAGCTTAGAGACCAGCATAAATGATTGGACTATGCTCATGCCTTATACAATGTTTCGTGCAAGAAATACGCCCTCTGTTTCTTTGAGTAACCACACCCCCTGTGAATATCTAGGGTGCCTCTCCTCCAGTAATGGACCAAAGCCCAACTCTAAGACCTAACGATCCCTTTCACACCCCCTTGCTTGACAGACTTAAAGCTCTTGAAAGATCTCAGTGATACCTGTGGAAAAAGCTGGCCACTGCCTACCAAACTGGGGACGAGGGGACTCCACATCGATATCAAGTAAGAGATTCATCTACGTAACATGATATCAGGTGTCATCCCTGGAACCCCACTGGAAAGGACCATACCAGGTGGTACTTAAAACATCTACAGTGGTAAAGGTAGACGGAATCACTTCCTGGATCCTTGCCTCTCATCTCAAGCCTGCGCCCTGTCCACACTCTGGCTGGAAACTGGAAAAGACTGGTAACACTTTCAAATTGCACATTCACCATGTGGATAAGCCTATAGACTCTCCCCTCGGCCACAAGTAGTCCTAACCCTCATCAGCCCGTTCAGCAGCGTTGGCTGATCACAAATTCTACTGGAAAAGAAGTATAATCTATCTCGCATACAGCCCACTTAGGGACCTGGTGACCATCTCTCCACCCAGACATTTGTCAGCTGGCTATAGGTCTTTCCTAATGGGATATCCCTGATGAAGAGGATCCCACTAAAATTCCATTAAATCCTTCCTTACCATAGATAATGGAAACAAACATTATGGATGTAGGGACACACGAGCCAGATGCAGGTTGGCTAGCCTAGATTACTGTGTTTACCTGACCGACTGTCAAAGCCATAAAGAGCCATGGCTGTGTGGGGGAAAAGCCGACTTCTTCTGTAAGTCATGGGGATGTGAGCATACAGGGGCTGCCTGATGGAACCCAAACTCCGCATTAAATTCAGTACACAGCATTGGCCATATTACGAATTAGAAAACAAAAACTGATGGCAACCAGAGGGGACTCTAGATCCTCAAATCCTGTGTGACCTTTTTAACATCTGCTGGTGCTCAAAAGGGTAAAAGGAGATTCCACTATGTAGAGGCCTTTTCCCTTCTTTGCTCACATCCTGAACTATGCTTATCCAATTGATCCTCACCTTCAGCCTTCTGCTCCAGAGTCTCTGCTGTCACTCCCACCTCAGCAACCTGATTTCTCCACTACAATTATTAGATCAAAAACCCATATCTCTGCTGGTTCTCAGACAATTGCCCCCTTGCTGACGTAGCAGGTACTGAGGTACTCCTCCACCCACTCACTCCTCTCTTCTGCTGTCAGTGCCCGCACCGGGTCCCACCAGGTCCTCTTACCAACTAACTCAAAGCTCAAACCAGCTGAGGAGAGCCCTCAGACCCATATCCAAGATGTAATGAAAATGGCCTTTAAAGTTGCTTTGTCATCACTGAAAACAGTTTACTAAGAATTTAAAGTCCCTAACATGTGTTTTGGGATACTCACAACCATCTTCTTCTTTGCTCTACCTGTTCTACTGCTCAAATATTTGTTGCTAAGAAAATTCCAAACCACTTTCCAATTATTTTTTTACATCTCTCTTTTCTCATTCTCAGATACTCTGAGCTGCTCTCAGCCCCACCTTCTCCGTCTTACCCCTCTGTACCAGGCCCACAGAAAAGTCTTTAACTGACCTCCAGAAGTCTTCACCATGGCTGACTTTAGGACTTTCAGCAAAAGAGTCCCTATAAAAAAGTTCAATGTAGTTAAACTTCCTATTTTCATGTTGCCCTGTTCTACTTGGCCACTGGCTAAAAAAATTAGCACTCCTAATCAAGACACCCCCTTACTAGTTTTTCACAAAAATATGTGAACAAGGCCTCTGGCCTTGACATGGGGCTTCACAGAGATGGCTACATTTCTAAGTTAACGAAGTTAGCAACTGGGCTCCGTGGTAACAGCTGGCAATGGGAAAATAAGAAAGGGAAGAAAAAGCTCTTTCCCTCCCAGGTGTCCTTGAAAAGTTAACTTGCCCAGAACCGAGGAAAAAACAGAAACAAAACTGCTTTTTTCAACTTCTGCAGACTGTGAACTTCTGAGCCCCTTCCATTACATGTTGGGTACAAAATTCTGAAACTACCTAAACTTGGGTTTCAGAGGATTACTTGATTACAACAGAATCAATGCCCTCTGAATCTGGTTGCCACCAAATAGGACTGTTTCCCTGTCTTCAGTGCTATCTTAGGTGAGTTGCCTTGTCCGTCCCTACTACAGCATGATTCTATATATTAAACATTGTTAATGTTTTCATGAAATGGTCAACAGATGTGATTAATTGTGTAATCGTGCAGATGTTTCCCAGAGTGCTCTATCACAATGCAGGTTCATTTGAAGATCAAATAGGGGGGAATTCAACCCGGTTCCACTGAAAATATATATCCCTCAACTTAGCCATCATATTAGGAATAGAAATTGCTGCACTGGTGGCCACGGGAACCACTGCCTTTTTCCATGGGACTCAACAAATAACCCAACAAATGACAGCAATAGACCAAAACTAAGATATTAGAAACCTCCATCAGAGCTTTGCATGAGTCTTTTACCTCTCTCTCTGAAGTTGTTTTTCAGACCACTCGAGGGTTGGACCTCCTTGTCATGAGAGAAGGGGCCTCTGTGCTGCATTGAGAGAAGAAAGTTGTTTGTATGCCGAGCATACTGGAGTTGTAATAAAATCTAAGAGTAAATTAAAAAGATTCCTTGAAAAGCATCAAAGAGATAGAGAGGCCCAAAAAAGGTGGTTTGAGTCTTGGTTCACACAGTCTTCCTGGTTAACTACGTTTTTATCAACCCTGGCCGGTCCAATAATAATCCTCATATTATTGCTAACTATTAAACCCTGTTTTCTCATCCGTGTAATTTCTTTTCTCCAGGATCAAATTGGACGAGTTAAACTTATGGTAATACCCCACTAGTATACATAGAATGTGACACCCCCCAATGATCATTTTTATGATTAAAAGTAGCCAGAAGAAGAAGTGGGGAATAAAAGGTTAATAAAATAGGTACTTGTCACTTCCTGTTTTTCTGTATGCTTAACAAAACACTGTTGAAATCTTGAGAAATGCTTGCAAATCTTGTTCCCAGTATGTGCTGTCCCCAACTGCCCAACTGCAGAATGTGCTCCCTCACCCAGTTGCACGCAAATCGCCCACTCGCCCTGATCCATCAATAAACTTCCCTCCCTGCCCTCTCCAGGTAAAGTATATAAGCTCTACTTAAGCGATTCTCAGGGCTATCTGCTCTATTCAAGTGAGCTCTGAGAACCAGCATGCTGGACACTCAATAAACCCTTTGCTGTTGCATGAGATAGTCTGTTGGTGGTTTCCTCCTGCGAAGCTCGCCCAACATTTACTATAATGATTGAAAGTAGAAGAGAACATCCAGTCAAAAAGGGATTGTTGATAGAAATAGGAAGATAGTACGTTTAGGAAGAAGTGTGAGTATAGGATTTGGAACAAAAGTTCGTTAGCTACAGGGTTTCGGTTACAGAGTGATTGTTAAAGTCAGCACAGGTGAAGAGTCAGTCACAATGATGAACTTGGGAAAACATGAAGTAAAGCAGATATAAATAGAGACATTACAAAATAAGGCAAGGTATAAAGTGAGTGATAGGATTAGACATTTTGAACAGGGTTGAGTTTGAATACATAATTTATGAAGAAACAAATATGTAGTCACCAATAGGATTGACATTTCAGAGCATTAGGCAAATTTCAGGTGGATGAATATTTCTGAGAATAATCTTGTGAATAGTTGATTATAAATCTACATACATGAACATGAATGAATTTAGGGAGTGTACATAAGACACATATATTTCATATTTAGAAAAATCTGGAGAGTACACACAGACAAAAAAAGTAGCAATATATGTCAATCAAAATTCATCATAAAATATATATCATCCACAGATCCAAAAATATTCATTTTACTGAACATGGATTTATGTATAATGTTGTTCAACTAGGAAGCTCACCCATTGTTTCAATATTCAGTACCAACAGGGTTTAGTAGGAGTGATCTCGTCTCACAATTTGTATCTGCCAAGTAAGCCAAATCACAAGAACAAATGTGTGGTACCAGGTAGGATTGTATATGTCCATATTAAAATACACATGCTGAATAGGCTACAGAGAAAGGGAGACAGGAATTCACATGTTTGTTAACTTTAGCATCTTCAACAAATGGTGTTGGGAAAACTGGAAATCCATATGCAACAAAATGAAACTGAATCCCTTTCTCTCGCCATGCACAAAAGTTAACTCAAAGTGGATCAAGGAACTTGATATCAAATCAGAGACATGGCGTCTGATAGAAGAAAAAGTTGGCTATGATCTACATACTGTGGGGTCGGGCTCCAAATTCCTCAATAGGACACCCATAGCACAACAGTTAATAACTAGAATCAACAAATGGGACTTACTCAAACTAAAAAGTTTTTTCTCAGCAAAAGAAACAATAAGAGAGGTAAATAGGGAGCCTACGTCCTGGGAACAAATCTTTACTCCTCACACTTCAGACAGAGCCCTAATATCCAGAATATACAAAGAACTAAAAAAATTAGACAATGAGATAACGAATAACCCAATCAACAAATGGGCCAAGGACCTGAACAGAAATTTCTCAGAGGAGGACATACAATCAATCAACAAGTATATGAAAAAATGCTCACCATCTCTAGCAGTCAGAGAAATGCAAATCAAAACCACCCTAAGATACCATCTCACTCCAGTAAGATTGGCAGCCATTAGGAAGTCAAACAGCAACAAGTGCTGGCGAGGATGTGGGGAAAAGGGTACTCTTGTACATTGCTGGTGGGACTGCAAATTGGTGCGGCCAATTTGGAAAGCAGTATGGAGATTTCTTGGAAAGCTCGGAATGGAACCACCATTTGATCCAGCTATTCCACTACTCGGTCTATTCCCTAAAGACCTAAAAAGAGCACACTATAGGGACACTGCTACATCCATGTTCATAGCAGCACAATTCACAATAGCAAGACTGTGGAACCAACCTAGATGCCCTTCAATAGACGAATGGATAAAAAAAATGTGGCATTTATACACAATGGAGTATTACTCTGCATTAAGAAATGACAAAATCATAGAATTTGGAGGGAAATGGATGGCATTAGAGCAGATTATGCTAAGTGAAGCTAGCCAATCCCTTAAAAACAAATGCCAAATGTCTTCTTTGATATAATGAGAGTAACTAAGAACAGAGTAGGGAAGAAGAGCATGAGAAGAAGATTAACATTAAACAGGGATGAGAGGTGGGAGGGAAAGGGAGAGAGAAGGGAAATTGCATGTAAATGGAAGGAGACCCTCAGGGGTATACAAAATTACATACAAGAGGAAGTGAGGGGAAAGGAGGGAAAATATAAGGGGGAGAAATGAATTACAGTAGAGGGGGTAGAGAGAGAAGAAGGGAGGGGTGAGGGAGAGGGGGGATAGTAGAGGATAGGAAAGGCAGCAGAATACAACAGACTCCAGAATGGCAATATGTAAATCAATGGTTGTGCAACTGAAGTGATTCTGCAATCTGTATATGGGGTAAAAATGGGAGTTCATATCCCACTTGAATCAAAGTGTGAAATATGATATATCAAGAACTATGTAATGTTTTGAACAACCTACAATAAAAATTAATTAAAAAAAATACATGGAGAACTATTTCAACAAACAATTGACTAGATTAATAACTCCTACTCTGTATCATGCAGAAGGGAATTCCAACTATACACCGTGCCTCCTCTGAACTACTTGTATTTCTATTCTGTTTGGGTTATTTTTCTCCATCATATTAGGATTAGTAGTCAGAGTCTGGTAGGGTATGGGTTAGTGTCAGGGATTCAGTATTTTGAATGGAAAACAGGAAATTGAATCCAATGTGTATGCAAACATATGCTACAGAAAAATCTTTCCACTCTCATCCAGAACAATGCCTTGACATTACCTTCGCCTCAAGAAAAACACAATTAGAGGAGAAGAGTTAAAAAATTTGTGAATACCTATCTGGATTGGAAAATGCTCCTGATTTCACATCATTGGAGTTGGTAGAGGAGTTTCTAAAAGTAATGGACAGGGTAAACACTCCACAAACCTCGAGCTCTGCTGGCCTAAATATTTTTGAGGATCTGCCTCTGAGGTTGAGCACTTGAAATATATGCTGTTGTCAGGAGCTTTAGCTTACTTTGTAGTGAGACCATCAAAGCTGGGTCTGCATCTATGTGATCTGGATGACATGGTTACTTACTTTCCAATGAAATGAGGCAACAGTGCTGAATTCTCTCTTTGTAGGTAAACTGTGGCCTCTGAGGGCTAATTGTCTCTTCGTGTGGACTGTGAAGCCATTTGGCCATCCTCTAATTTTCGTGGTGTTTTTGCTGCTGCTCTGGGAGTTTGGTATTTGCTTCACAAAATACGAGTTCAAATGGGACACAGTACTGGAGGAGTTCTGTCAGGTGTGGGGGGAAGGGTCTGGAGGAGAATGCACCAAACAGTATTTTATCCCACGTAGCTTGCCCCCTTGACAATAGCAACATGATTCAGAACATTGCCCTGAAACCTCTCCATATAACAAGATTCCTTTACATATAAGGGTCTGCTGGCTACACCATGTCAGTCACAAGCCATTTGGAATCCAATGGTAGATCCTCATGGCCCTACCACTGATGTTTTATCAAACACCTGCACACCACTGCTCTGGGCCACTACTCAGCAGGATCCAACTCACTGGCATCTCTGTTCTAAACCATTTTCATGAAACCCAGTAAATCAAGGTACTGTCTGGTATACTCATGATCAGCAACAAGACATCCAAAAGTTTTCCAGTGCCACCTGGTCATGGGAATTTCAAAAATTTCATGGTATTTATCTAACCATTTTTCAAAGATGAAGTTGGAGTCACTGTGGGTTTCAATTCATTCAGGAATCATTAAATGGTGAGGAAGCTCATTTCAATGAAAGCTCTAAAGAACTCTCACAGGCAAGGCTTCTGAAAGAGTGCCCAAAGAGGCCACATAAAGCCAGGCCCATTGAGGTCTACAAGGTGAGGCCCATGTGTGTTTTGACTCTCAACTCAGCCTGCCAAGTCTTTAATAATAAAATCATGTTATATCCTGGCGGAGATTCCCAGTGCTCTGTGGAAAGCCACCCTGGGCCTAGATCTCAGTTTCCAATGGCGACTCTCATGCATGGCCTACTAAAATTCCAACAAAATTCATGGCAATATTTCTCTGACTTTAGTTCCACAACTCAGTCTCTAAGGGGAATCACACCAGAGTTCAAGCCCAGGTGGACACAGTCATTTTTTCCAACCGACACACAAATGACCAAAATTATAACCAAAACACCTCCACATGACACTAATCCTCTTCCATGTAGAGACTCATCCTCACCTCTGGCGAAGGTTTCTATGAGGGGCGCAGCCAAAGACAGTTTCCAAAATAAGCTCGCTTGACCCTCATTTGCCTAAAGTCAGGGTGGCCTGGACACCCTTCCTGTGAACCAGGAGTGACAAAATAAGCATGCCTTTAATACTGCTCTGTTTCTCCAATTTGAGCCCTACTGATTTTCAGATATAGATTCTTTATTTCATTTGGAGTCATGTGAAAACCCAAGTACCACTGCAGGGCTTGGAAGAACTCATTTCATCCAAAGAATCCCTATTCTCACTTGATAGAGGTCATGAACCTAACAGAGGAAGGCAAGTGACTTCATCCACAATGACTGATCTTTTTGCAATTATGGTTTTGGATGGACACAAGCGATCATTCTTTAGATCCATCAGGAGCTGAGAATCTAAGTCACAGCCACACATAAGACCAAAAGGCTAATTCAGCCACATCCCTTACCAAAGCAATTAAGCAAAGAGCCACAGATGATGCCCATTCATTTCCATTTCAAAACTGTTTTCCTCAGGCTTCACAGAGGGGTGGCCTGAGGCAAAGGCCTTCCAGACATTCAGGGCAACAGAAAAATAGTTAAGCAAAAGATCCAAAGTAGGGTCTCTCCTCTGAGACTTTCCTGGTCACACTGATATTTGACATTCAGGGCAACAGAACAATAGTTAAGCAAAAGATCCAAAGTAGGGTCTCTCCACTGAGACTTTCCTGGTCACACTGATATCTGAGTTTTCTGAGAATCTCGCCATTCTCTTAAGCTATCCAGTACATGGCCATGTGACAGGGCTTGGAGGTGGTACATATCTTGGAAACAAAACCATGAGCCAATTCTGGAGAATGGCCAGAATTCAGGAAGAAAACAGGAACTTAGGTAGAAAGCAGGTGTTGCCCATGGATAAGACAGGTTGCATTCCATTCATTAATTGGCCAGGATGAATTATGGGAAGATTTATACTAGACTAGACATATATTAATGCATTATCTTTTCAAATGTCTACAACAACGGACACAGTGAAATACACGGACATAGGAACACTAGTCTGGTCAAACGACTTACTAGAAATAGTCCACTGCAAAGGAAAAAACCGACTTTCCTACCTATTCTCAGAACATGAGACAGAACCACAAACACACACCCACTCCCACAAAGGCACCTTCTTCCCTCAAGTAGGTCTGTGACTATCCAAAGTGTTCTCTGACTTGTGGGCCATACTATCTTCTCCCAAAATGGCCTGTCCTCTATCAGATCTGGTTTCCTTGGCCAACTCTGTGAAGGTGTCAGGAAAAAGTGGTGAGCCACTACCTGCTTTCTCAGGAAAGGTCCCTCTTCAGAGCTCTCCTCCATTTGTCCTTCCTCACATCAGTAGGTACCAAAAAAGACTGACTCTGTCCTTGTTAAATCCAACCAAGTGAGCCCACTGATACTGGGACTGGGACTGCTTCTGGGTGCCTGACTTCTTGGATACCAAGTTCAGAGAGTTCCATCACCAAGGAAATGAGGTATGTCACTTTCTTTGGAACTGAATGAGGTCACTGCCTTGGCAAACACTTTGTCCTAAGAGTTGCTTCCAAGGGTCCCATGAGATGGAGCCGGCCTCTACTTCTTGTGACACTTTCACTAGTTAGAATGGTATATCAACCAGAGGAACCTGGGAACAGCTCTTCACCCAGGCCTGGTATTGTCCATCTTCTCTACAATAAGAAGAGAGAGGCTGATTCAGACACATCCCTTCATCCTGACCAGGTTGTTTGCCATGGAAGATGACTTTTGCTCTCTCAGGTCCTTTATACCTGCCTAAATCTTCTCCAGGTATCATTTCTGAATGGACCTTTGAGGTTCTCGCAGGTGGAAGGTACCCTAATTTCCTGTATTGTAAGAACAACTCTTTCCCTGCTCTTCTGTAAAATGAGATTGAGGGAACAGTGTATGTTTCGGGTTAATAACAGGTTCGATTTCAGTTAGGAATCATTCTGTGCGATGAATAATGGTATTGGGTACCTACGATATTTATAAGAATATAGAGTTTAAATAAATGTACAAAAACAGAAATCTAGGTAAGATTTGAAGGCCAGAAATCATTGGGCCCTTGACTGGGATACTTAGCTTTTAATTATGTTCTGCAAAGATGTCTCAGATAATTCAATAATAAATGGCATAGGACCTTGTACCTTGGATGATTGAATGTAGAAGAGAACATCCAGTCAAAAAGGGATAGTAGGTAGGATTAAGAAGATAGTCAGTAGGTTTAGGAAGAAGAGTGAGTATAGGATTTGTATCAAAAGTTCTTTCCTAATAGGGTTTTGGTTAGAGGGTGAATGTTAATGTCAGCACATATGAAGAGTGAGTCACTATGATGAGCTTGGGAAAATATGTAGAAAAGCAGATATCAATAGAGACATTATGAAATCATGCAAAGTATAAAATGAGTGATAGGATTAGACATTTTCTACAAGGTTGAGTTTCAATATATAATCCTATGAAGAAACAAATATGTCATCACCAATAGGATTGACATTTGAGAGCATTAGGCAACCTGGACATGGATGTTTTAGTAATCCATGTACAATTTCCCTTTTGGCTTCGGTACAGTCTTAAGTGTGACCTTCACATTTTTAGTTCCAAATATTACTGTGATAAAATGTTTATGTAGATCAGGTGACATGAGTATTTCTACCACCTTTTCTGGGAGCAATATATTGAAGACATAAAATTAGTTTTGGGGGTACAAAGAGGTGTACCCTGTGTCTATGAATATAGAGATAAAGCATGAATAGATCATAATGTGAATAAATAATATAAGTTGTTCCAAATTTAAATTATGTATTGAACTGATATCTGAAAAATTACAGGAAATCTTATATTGATATACAATCATTCATTCCAACTAATTATACATCAAATGGTAATATTAGTGTTTTGGTTTATCATGAAGAGTGTGTGAGTTTTGCTTCAATAGTGATTATGGAAATTGAAAATAATGTGTTTGGAAAGAATTCTCATAAAAAGACCAGTCAAGAAACCCTGACAATACATGTGTTCTGAAGCAAGAAGTGATTAAAGTTGAAACAAATGCCTATAAATTTGTGAACTTGTGGATGAAATGTATATCCTATGATGTGCAAACCCTGAAGAAATAGTAATGTACCAGTGTTGAATACAAATGAATGTCAAATTACATATCATGTGCCATAGGAATCTACTTGCATTGATGTTAGACTGGGTTAGTTACTGTAGAATTATTAGGATTTGTATGCACCATTCACTGAAGTTAGTTTTCAGTACTAGGAAACAAACATGTATTTCAGTTAAATGAATATGTCTGAGAATAATCTTGTGAAAAGTTGATTATAAATCCAAGTACATGAACATGAATGAATTAAGAGAGTGTATATAAGACACATATTTCATATTTTGAAAAATCTACAGAGTGTATGTATATATACAAAAAAAAAACACAAATAGACATTAAAAAGTAGCAATATATATGCCAAACAAAATTCATCATTAAATATATATCATCCACAGATGCAAAAATATTTATTTTACTGAACATGAGCTTATGTATAATGTTGTTCTACTTGGAAGCTTGTAGGTTGAATTTTCAGTTCCAACAGCGTTTAAGAGGAGTGAACTCTTCTCACAATTTGTATCTGCCAAGTCAGCCACCTCCCAAAAATGTACATGTGATACCTGGTAGGATTCTATATATGTATATAAATATACATGGGTGAAATGGCTACAGAGAATTGGAAACAAGAATTCACATATCTGTTAACTTTAAAAACACATGGAGAACTATTTCAATTAAAAATTGACTAGATTTATAACTCCTACCTTATATAATGCAAAAGGCAAGTCCAAATATACAACATGCCTCCTCTGAACTGCTTGTATTTATATTTGTTTGGGTTATTTTTCTCCTTTTTATTAGGTTGAGTAGTCTGAGCCTAATAGGTTCGGGTTAGTGTCAGGGATTCACTATTTCAATAGGAAAATTGAAAAATGAATCCAATGTGTATGCAAATATGTGCTGCATAAATATCCTTCCACTCTCATCCAGAGCAATGCCTTGTCAATACCTTTGCCCCAATTAAGACACAATTGGAGGAGAAGAGTTAGAAAATCAGTGAATACATATCTGGAATGGAAATGCTCAGGAGTTCACAATCTTGGAGGTGGTAGAGGAGTTTCCAAAAGTAAGGGACTGGGTTAACACTCCACAAACATGGAGCTCTTCTGGCCTAAAAACTTTTTGAGAAACTTTCTGTGAGGTTGGGCACTTGAAAAATATGTTGTTGTCAGGAGATTTGACTTCTTTGCGTGAGACCATCAAAGCTGGGTCTGCATTTATGTGACCTGGAGGACATGGCTTCTTATATTCCAATAAAGATGAGCAGCAGTGCTGCATTATCTCTTTGTAGGTAAACTGTGACCACTGGGGACTAAGTTTCTCCCCATGTGGACTGTGAAGCCATTTGGTCCTGGTCCACTTTTTGTCGTGTTTTTGCTACTGCACTCGGAGTTTGGTATTTGCTTCATGACATACAAGGAGCTAAAGTGGGACACAATGCTGGAGGGAGTTCTGTCACGTGTGGTGTGCCAGGGTATGCAGGAGAATGCACCAACCAGGCTTCTATCCAACATAGCTTGCCCCATTGCCCCCTTGTCCATATCAACCTAATTCTCAACATTGCCCTGAAACCTCTCCATATAACAAGATGCCTTTACATATAAGGGTCTGCTGGCTGCACCATGTAAGTAACATGCCATTTGGAATACAATGGTAGATCCTCATGACCCTACCACTGGTGATTTATCACACACCTGCCCAAAACTGCTCTAGGCCCACTACTCAGCAGGCTCTAACTTACTGGCATCTCTGTACTACACCATTTTCATGAAACCCAGTCAATCAAGGCACTGTCTGGTATACTCTTCATCAGCAATAGGACATCCAAAGGTTCTCCAGGGCCACCTGGTCATGGGAATTTCAAAATTTTCATGGTATTTATCTAGCCATTTTTCAAGGATGAAGTTGGAGGCACTGTGGCTTTCAATTCATTCAGTAACCATTAAATGTTGAGGAAGCTCAATTCAATAAAAGCTCTGGAGAACTCTCACAGGCAAGGCTTCTGAAAGAGTGCCAAAATGGTCACATGATGCCAGGCCCATTAAAGTCTACAATGTGAGGCCTATGTATTTTTCGACTCTCAAATATGGCTGCCATGTCTTTGAGAATAAAATCATGTGATATCCTGGCAGAGATTTCCAGTGCTCTGTGGAAAGCCACCCTGGCCCTAGATCTCAGTTTACAAGGGCGACTCACATGCGTGGCCTCCTAAAATCCAAACAAAATTCATGGCAATACTTCTCTGAGTTCAGTTTCACAACTCAGTCTCTAAGGGGAATCACACCAAAGTTCAAGCCCAAGTGGACCCAGTCATTTCTTCCAACCGCCAAACAAATGGCCAAAATTAAAACCAAAACATTCCCACATGATTCCCAAGTATTTTATTTTTTTTGAGGATATTGTGAATGGAGTGGTTTTCCTCATTTCCATTTCAGAAGTTTTGTTGCTGATATACAGGAATACCTTTGATTTATGTGTGTTGATTTTATAACCTGCTACTTTGCTGAATTCATTTATTAGTTCTAGTAGTTTTTTTGTAGACTCTTTTGGGTCTTCTAGGTATAAAATCATGTCATCCGCAAATAATGATAATTTAAGTTCTTCTTTTCCAATTTTTATGCCTTTAATTTCTTTTGTCTGTCTAATTGCTCTGGCCAGTGTTTCGAGAACTATATTGAATAGAAGTGGTGATAGAGGGCATCCCTGTCTTGTTCCAGATTTTAGAGGGAATGCCTTCAATTTTTCTCCATTCAGAATGATGCTAGCCTGAGGCTTAGCATAGATAGCTTTTACAATGTCAAGGTAATTTCCTGTTATCCCTAGTTTTTCTAATGTTTTGAACATAAAGGGATGCTGTATTTTGTCGAATGCTTTTTCTGCGTCTATCGAGATGATCATATGGTTCTTATCTTTAAGTCTATTGATGTGGTGAATAACATTTATTGATTTCCGTATATTGAACCATCCTTGCATCCCAGGGATGAATCCTACTTGATCATGGTGCACAATTTTTTTGATGTGCCTTTGTATCCGATTCGCCAGAATTTTATTGAGGATTTTTGCGTCTAGGTTCATCAGGGATATTGGTCTGTAATTTTCTTTCTTTGAGGTGTCTTTGTCTGGTTTCGGAATCAATGTGATGTTGGCCTCATAGAATGAATTTGGAAGAGCTCCCTCTTTTTCTATTTCCTGAAATAACTTGAAAAGTATTGGTATTAATTCTTCTTTAAAAGTTTTGTAAAACTCCGCTGTATACCCATCCGGTCCTGGGCTTTTCTTGGTGGGTAGTCTCTTGATTGCTTCTTCAATTTCCTCCATTGATATTGGTCTGTTCAAATTGTGTGTATCCTCCTGACTCAGTCTGGGCAAATCATATGTCTTAAGAAATTTATCGATGTCTTCACTATCTTCTATTTTATTGGAATATAGGTTTTCAAAATAATTTCTAATTGTCTTCTGTATTTCTGTAGCATCTGTTGTGATATTGCCTTTTTCATCCCGTATGTTAGTAATTTGAGTTCTCTCTCTTCTTCTCTTCGTTAGCATGGCTAAGGGTTTGTCAATCTTGTTTATTTTTTCGAAGAACCAACTTTTAGTTTTGTTGATTTTTTCAATAGTTTCTTTTGTTTCAATTTCGTTGATTTCCGCTCTGATTTTAATTATTTCTTGCCTTCTGCTGCATTTGCTGTTGTTTTGTTCTTCCTTTTCCAGGGCTTTGAGATGAAGTGTGAGCTCATTTATTTGTTGGTTTTTCTTTTTTTTGAGGAATGACCTCCAGGCGATGAATTTCCCTCTTAAAACTGCTTTCATTGTGTCCCATAGATTCCGATAAGTTGTGTCTGTATTTTCATTTATCTCTAAGAATTTTTTGATTTCCTCCTTTATTTCTTCTGTAACCCATTGATCATTCAGTAACATATTGTTCATTTTCCATGTGATATAGGATTTTCCCATCCTTCTTTTATCATTGATTTCCAGTTTCATTCCATTATGATCAGATAAAATGCATGGTATTATCTCCACCCCTTTATATTTACTGAGGTTTGCCCTATGGCATAATATATGGTCTATTTTTGAGAAGGATCCATGTGCTGCTGAGAAAAAAGTATATCCACTTGATGATGGTTGATATATTCTATATACATCAGTTAAGTCTAGGTTATTGATTGTGTTATTTAGATCTATAGTTTCTTTATTCAACTTTTGTTTGGAGGATCTGTCCAATGGTGAGAGAGGTGTGTTGAAGTCACCCATAATTATTGTATTGTGGTCTATTTGATTCTTGAACTTGAGGAGAATTTGTTTTATGAACGTCGCAGCACCATTATTTGGTGCATAAATATTGATAATTGTTATGTCTTGTTGGTGAATGGTTCCTTTTAACAGTATATAATGGCCTTCCTTATCCCTTTGGATTAACTTAGTCTTGAAGTCGATTTTGTTCGATATGAGGATGGCCACACCTGCTTGTTTGCGAGGACCGTGTGCATGGTATATTTTTTCCCAACCTTTCACCTTCAGCCTGTGTATGTCTTTTCCTGTCAGATGTGTCTCCTGGAGGCAGCATATTGTTGGATTTGTTTTTTTAATCCATGTTACCAGTCTATGTCGCTTTATTGGAGAGTTTAAACCATTAATGTTTAGAGTTACTATTGCTATATGGTTTGTACTTCCATCCATGTTTGATTATTTGTCTCTCTCTTTTTTTTTTTTTTTTTAAATTTAGTTTATTTCTCCATGATTAGCTTTCCCCCCTCCGTCAGTCTTTACTGGGGCACTTCCCACTGTTGGCTTTGGTTATTGTTTCTCATTTCTTCCTCGTGTAGTGTTTTGCCCAAGATATTCTGCAATGCTGGTTTTCTGGCTGCAAATTCTTTTAGCTTTTGTTTATCATGAAAGATTTTTATTTCGTTGTCGTACCTGAAGCTTAATTTTGCTGGATACAGAATTCTTGGTTGGCATCCATTGTCTTTCAGTGTTTGAAATACGTTGTTCCAGGATCTTCTCGCTTTCAGTGTCTGAGATGAAAAATCCGCTGTTAACCTTATTGGTTTACCTCTGAATGTAATCTGCCTCCTTTCTCTTGTAGCTTTTAATATTTTCTCTTTGTTCTGTATATTGGATATCTTCATAACAATGTGTCTTGGCGTTGGTCTACTTTGATTTTGTATGCTCGGTGTTCTGTATGCATCTACAATTTGTATATCTGTTTCCTTTTTTATTTCTGGAAAGTTTTCTGTAATTATTTCATGTAGTAGATTACACATTCCCTTGGTTTGAATCTCTGTGCCTTCCTCTATCCCGATCACTCTTAAATTTGGTTTTTTAATGTTATCACATATCTCTTGGATGCTTCTCTCGTGATTTTTGACCAGCCTATCAGAGTTGGCTAGACTCTTTTCAAGATGATATATTTTGTCTTCATTATCTGACGTTCTGGCTTCTACTTGCTCCACTCTGTTAGTGATACTCTCATTTGAGTTTTTAATTTGGTTTATAAGTTCCTTCATTTCTAAGATTATTGTCTGATTCTTTTTTATAATCTCTATCTCCTGATAAAGATGCTTAACTTCTTCTTTTATCTGTTTTTGTAATTCGTTCTCAATGTGTTCTTTTGCTGCTTGAATTTGCTGTCTCGTATCCTCTTTAAGGTTCCATTCCATCTGTCTAAGGTATTCCTTGAGGTCTTTATATGACCATTTTTCTGATGAATCTATATTCTCCTGGGTATTTAGGCCTTCCTGCATTGTTTGTACTCCTTTCCTTCCTTGCTTTTTCATATTGCTTCTTGTTCTGTTTGACTACTGAGTTGTTGATTACTCCTATAAATTTATTTGCTGCTTGGGAGGAAAGGTATTATAGGGGGAGGGAATAAGTCACCAAAGAGAATGAGAGTAAGCAGGCAGAATTCAAGGAAGGAGGAATATGAGAATTGAAAATAAATGCAAAGACAGAAGAAAAGAAGAGAGAGAGAAAGGAAACAGAAAATTAAAAAGAATTAAAAAGAAATCATAATTGCAATAATAAAAATGAAAATTAGTATTAAAAAATAAGATAAAATGAATTAATAAAAATTTGGGGAAAACAACAACAAAAACAAAACAAAACCAAAAAAAAAATTTTAATACATGCAGTCTTTTAGACTCATCAATTCAGATTGTTAACTACAATTCTGGTATGAGAGAGATCATCCATAGTGTGAATAAAACAGGAGTCCAGAGAAAAGAAAAAAAAAAAAAATGCAGTCTTAGAGTTCGATTCACTATTCTTCCAGTAGGTGGAGCTGTGCCCACCGGGCCACGCTTCTCCTCTCAGTAGGCGGGAGCCAATTGCTGTGCATCAGCTCTTCCTCCTGGACTGGGCAGGTCTCTAATCCTGAGTGCACCGGTGAAGCTCACCACAATATTGGCTACACATCAAGTCTGCTGTTCCTGTGAGCCCTGTTTTCAAGAACGCCTGGGCACATTCTCCCTGTTTGCCATTCCCTTGGACCCTAAGTTTGTAGAGCTTGGGGTTGAGAACCCCCAGCGAATTTGCTTGCCCTCTGGTAGCCACGCCCCTGGAAGCTGGTGCAAGAGACCTCAGTTGTCAGCACTGGTGATAGCGGTAGCCGGAATTCCACGCCGCGGGTCACGCGCCACTCCTGATTCCCCCGTGCAAGAGCCGGGTGGGCGGGGCCTTTAGCAGCGCCCGGCAGGCGGGGACTGTCCACACGAGCACGGGGTTGGGGGTTGGGGTGGTTGTTTCCAGTGCCGAACCGCCAAAGGCGGCTCACAGAGCTGGGAAGGCAGGACCCAGCCTTCCGTATGAGAGCAACTAAGAATAAAGCAGGGAGGAAGAGCAGGAAGAAAAGATTAACTTTAAACAGAGACATGAGGTGGGAGGGAAAGGGAGAGAAAAGGGGAATTGCATGGAAACGGAGGGAGACCCTCATTGTTATACTAAATTACATATAAGAGGTTGTAAGTGGAATGGGAAAATAAACAAGGCGAGAAATGAATTACAGTAGAGGGGGTAGAGAGAGAAGATGGGAGGGGAGGGGAGGGGGGATAGTAGAGGATAGGAAAGGTAGCAGAATACAACAGTTACTATTATGGTACTATGTAAAAATGTGGATGTGTAACCCATGTGATTCTGCAATCTGTACTTGGGGTAAAAAAGGGAGTTCATAACTCACTTGAAGCTAATGTATGCTAATGTATGAAATATGATATGTCAAGAGCTTTGTAGGGTTTTGAACAACCAATAAAAAAAAAAAAAAAAAAAAAAAAAAAAAAAAAAAACATTCCCACATGGCCCTCATCTTCTTCCATATAGTCACTCATCGTAACCTCTGACTGGAGTTTTCCATCAGGGGCACAGCCCAAGACTGTGTCCAAAAAAAGCTCGCTTGCCCCTCATTTGCCTAAAGTCAGGGTGGCCTTGACAGCCCTCCTGTGAACCAGAAGTGATCAAATAAGCCTGCCATTAATACTGCTCTGTTTCTACAATTTGAGGCCTACTGACTTTCAGGTATAGATTCTATATGTGATTTGGAGTCATGCGAAAACCCAAGCACCTCATCAGGGCTTTGAAGAACTCATTTGACCCAAAGAATCCCTATTCACACTTGATGGAGGTCAGGAACCTAACAGAGGAAGACGAGAGACTTCATCCACAATGACTGATTTTTTGCCATTATAGTTTTGGACGCACACATGGGATCATTCTTTATATCCATCATGTGCTGAGAATCTAAATCACAGGCACAAAGAAGGCCAAGAGGCTAATTCAGCCACATCCATTTCCAAAGCAATTAAGCAAAGAGCCACAGGTGATGCCTATTCATTTCCATTTCAAAACTATATTCTTCAGGCTTCACAACGGGGTGCCCTGAAGCAAAGACCTTCCAGATATTCAGTGTAACAAAACAGTACTTAAGCAAAAGGTCCAAAGCAGGGTCTCTCCACTGAGAGTTTCTTGGTCACACTGATATCTGAGTTTTCTGAGATGCTCGCCATTCTTTTCAGCTATCCAGTACATGACCATGTCACAGAGCTTGGAGGTGGTACATATCGTGGACACAAAACCATGAGCCTATTCTGGAGACTGGCCAGAATACAGGAAGAAAACATTAACTTGGGAAGATAGCAGGTGTTTCCCTTCGATAAGACAAGCTGCAGTTCATTCATATATTGGGCAGGATGAATTTTGGGAATATTTATACTTTAAAGGACACATTCATTAATGCATTTTCTTTTCTAATGTTTACAACAACGGACACAGTGGAATACACAGACATGGAAATACTTGCCTTGTCAAACGACTTACTAGAACAGTCCACTGAAAACCAAAAACAAAAAAAAAAAACAACAACAAAAAAAACGCCTTTCCTACCTATTCTCAGAACATGAGACAGAACCACAAACCCATACCCACTCCCACAAAGGCAGCTCCTTCCCCCAAGAATGTCTGTGATTAGAAGGAGTGTCCTATGACTGGTGAGCCATACTATGTTCTCCCAAAATGGCCTGTCCTCTTTCAGATCTGGTTTCCATGGCCAACTCTGTGAAGTTGTCAGGAAAAAGTGGTGAGCCACTACCTGCTTTCTCAGGAAAGGTCCCTCTTCAGAGCTCTTCTGGCATTTGGCCATCCTCACATCAGTAGGTACCAAGAAAGATTGATTTTGTCCTTGGAAAATCCAAACAAGCGAGTCCACTGGGACTGGAACTGGGACTGCCTCTGGGTGCCTGGCTTCTTGGATACCAAGTTCAGAGAGTTCCATCACCAAATAATGAGGTATGTCACTTTCTTTGGAACTGAATGAGGTCACTGCCTTGGCAACCACTTTTCCCTAACAGTTGCTTCCAAGGGTCCCATGAGATGGAGCCGGCCCCTACTTCCTGTGACACTTTCACAAGTTAGAATGAAATATCAACGATAGGCACCCAGAAACAGCTCTACACACAGGTCTGGTTTTGTCAGTCTTCTCTACAATAAGAAGAGAGAGGCTGATTAAGACACATCCCTTCATCCTGACCAGGTGTTTTGCCATGGAAGATGAGTTTTGCTCACTCAGGTTCTTTATACCTGCCTACAACTTGTCCAGGTATCATTTCTGGATGGACCTTTGAGGTTCTCAGCAGGTGGACTGTCCCCTTCTTTCCTGTATTGTAAGAACAACTCTGTCCCTGCTCTTCTGTAAAATGAGATCGAGGGAACAGTGTATGTTTCGGGTTAATAACAGGTTCGATTTGTGTTAGGAATCATTCTGTGTGATGAATAATAGTGTTGGGGACCTTCGATATTTACAAGAATATGGAGGTTAAATATAAGTATGAGAACAGAAATCTAGGTATGATTTGAAGCCCAGAAGGGCATTGAGCCCTTGATTGGGATAATTAGCTTTGAATTATGTTCTGCAAAGATGTCTCAGTTAATTCAATACACAATGGCATAGGACTTTGTACCTTGGATGATTGAATGTAGAAGAGAACATCCAGTCAAAAAGGGATAGTCAGTAAGATTATGAAGCTAGTCGGTAGGTTTAGGAAGAAGAGTGAGTATTTGATTTGGACAAAAGTTCTTTAACAATAGGGTTTCGGTTAGAGAGTGAATGTAAATGTCAGCACATATGAAGAGTCAGTCACTATGATGAGCTGGGAAAAAATGTAGAAAAGCAGATATCAATAGAGACATTATGAAATCAGGCAAAGTATAAAGTGAGTGATAGGATTAGACATTTTCAACAGGGTTGAGTTTGAATACATAATCTTTGGAAGAAAAAAATATGTAGTCACCAATAGGATTGACAGTTAAGAGCATTAGGCAACCTGGACATAGATGTTTTTAGTAATCCATGTTCACTTTTCATTTAGTCCTTCGTGCAATCATAACCGTGACCATTACATTATTTGTCCAGAATATTACTGTGAAAAAATGTATATGTAGATCAGGTGACATGAGTATTTCGTCCACCATTTCTGGAAACAATATATTGAAGACGTAAAATTAGTATTGGGGGTACAAAGAGGTGCACCCTGTGTCTATGAATATAGAGATAAAGCATGAATAGACAATACTGTGAATAAATAATATAACTTGTTCCAACATTAAATAATGGATTGAACTGATATCTGGAAAATTACAGGAAATCTTATATTGATATACAATCATTCATTCCCACCAATTATACATCTAATGGTAATATTAGTGTTTTGGTTTATCATGAACAGTGTGTGAGTTTTGCTTCAAAAGTGATTATGGAAATTGAAAATAATATGTTTGGAAAGAAGTCTCATGAAAAGACCAGTCAGGAAACCTGGAGGAATGCATATATTGTAAAGCAGGAAGCGATTGAAATTCAATCAAATGCCTATAAATTTGCTAATTTGTGGATGAAATATATATCCTATGATGTGCATAAACTCATGAAATAGTAATGTACCATTGTTGAAAAAAAATGAACGTCAAAATACACATCATGTCCCATAGGAATCTACTGGCATTGATTTTAAACTGTAGAAATATTAGGATTCTCGTGCATTATTCACCGAATTTAGTTATCTCATTTTTTAAATTTTTATATATGGTTGTTCAAAACATTACATAGTTCTTGATAAATAATATTTCACACTTTGATTTATGTGGGTTATGAACTCCCATTTTTGCCCCGTATACAGATTGCAGAATCACATCAGTTACACATCCATTGATTCATATATTGCCATACTAGTGTCTGTTGTATTCTGCTGCCTTTCCTATCCTCTACTATCCCCCCTCCACTCCAGTCTCCTCCCCTCTTCTCTCTCTACCCCCTATACAGTAATAAATTTCTCCTCCTTGTATTATTTTTCCCTTTCCCCTCACTTCCTCTTGTATGTAATTTTTATAACCCTGAGGTTCTCCTTCCATTTTCATGCAGTTTCCCTTCTCTCTCCCTTTCCCTTCCACCTCTCATCCCTGTTTAATGTTAATCTTCTTCTCATGCTCCTCGTCCCTACTCTGTTCTTAGTTACTCTCCTTATATCAAAGAAGACATTTGGCATTTGTTTTTTAGGGATTGGATAGCTTCACTTAGCATAATCTGTTCTAATGCCATCCATTTCCCTGCAAATTCTATGATTCTGTCATTTTTTAATGCCGAGTAATACTCCATTGTGTATAAATGCCACATTTTTTTCATTCATTCTTCTATTGAAGGGCATCTAGGTTGGTTCCACAGTCTTGCTATTGTGAATTGTGCTGCTATGAACATCGATGTAGCAGTGTCCCTGTAGCATGCTCTTTTTAGGTCTTTAGGTTTTAGACCGAGAAGGGGAATAACTGGGTCAAATGGTGGTTTCGTTCCCAGCTTTCCAAGAAATCTC
The DNA here is from genome assembly GCF_048772815.1 of Callospermophilus lateralis. Lineage (NCBI taxonomy): Eukaryota > Metazoa > Chordata > Mammalia > Rodentia > Sciuridae > Callospermophilus > Callospermophilus lateralis. Next base: position 145,334 of record NW_027512993.1, on the reverse strand, counting down.
CATACTGCTTTCCCATTTGCCTGCACCAATTTGCAGTCCCACCAGAAATATACAAGTGTACCTGTTTCCCCAGATCCTCGCCAGCACTTGTTATTGTTTGACTTCATAATGGCTGCCAATCTTACTGGAGTGAGATGGTATCTTAGGGTGGTTTTGATTCACATTTCTCTGACTGCTGAAGATGGTGACCATTTTTTCAAGTACTTGTTGATTGATTGTATGTCCTCCTCTGAGAAGTGTCTGTTCAGGTTCTTGGCCCATTTGTTGTTTGGGTTATTTGTTATCTTATTGACTAATTTTTTGAGTTCTTTGTATACTCTGGATATTAGTGCTCTATCTGAAGTGTTAGGAGGAAAGATTTGTTCCCAGGATGTGGGCTCCCTATTTTCCTCTCTTACTGTTTCTTTTGCTGAGAAAAAACCTTTTTAGTTTGAGTAAGTCCCATGTGTTGATTCTAGTTATTAACGCTTGTGCTATGGGTGTCCTATTGAGGAATTTGGAGGCGACCCCACAGTATGTAGATCATAGCCAACTTTGTCTTCTATCAGACACCATGTCTCTGATTTGATATCAAGCTCCTTGATCCATTTTGAGTTAACTTTTGTGCATGGCGAGAGAAAGGGATTCAGTTTCTTTTTGTTACATATGGATTTCCAGGTTTCCCAGCACCATTTGTTGAAGATGCTATCATTCATCCATTGCATGCTTTTAGCCCCTTTATCAAATGTAAGATAGTTGTATTTTTTGGATTGGTTTCTGTGTCCTTTATTCTGTACCATTGGTCCACCCACCTGTTTTGGTACCAGTACCATGCTATTTTTTTTACTATTGTTCTGCAGTATAGTTTGAAGTCTGGTATCACTATACCGACTGATTCACACTTCCTGCTTAGTGTTGTTTTTGCTATTCTGGGTCTTTTATTTTTTCCATATGAATTTCATGATTGCTTTCTCTATTTCTACAAGAAACGTCGTTGGGTTTTGATTGGCATTGCATTAAACCTATAGAGAACTTTTAGTAATATCGCCATTTTGATGATGTTAGTTCTGTCTATCTATGAACAGGGTACATTTTTACATCTTCTAATATCTTCCTCTATTTTTCTCTTTAGGTTTCTGTAGTTTTCCTTGTATAAAACTTGCACCTCTTTTGTTAGGTTGATTCCCAATTATTTTTTTTTTTTTTAGTATATTGTGAATGGAGTGGTTGTCCTCATTTCCGTTTCAGAGGATTTGTCACTGATATTCAGGAATGTCTTTGATTTATGAGTGTTGATTTTATATCCTGCCACTTTGCTGAATTCATTTATTTGCTCTATTAGTTTCTTTGTAGACCCTTTTGGGTCTGCTAGGAATAGAATCATGTCATCTGCAATAGTGATAATTTAAGTTCTTCTTTTCCTATTTATATGCCTTTAATTTCTTTCATCTCTCTAATTGCTCTGGCCAGTGTTTCGAGAACTATGTTGAACAGAAGTGTTGAAAGAGGGCATACCTGTCTTGTTCCAGATTTTAGGGGGAATGCCTTCAATTTTTCTCCATTCAGAAGTATGCTAGCCTGAGACTTAGCATAGATTGCTTTTACAATATTGAGGTATGTTCCTGTTATCCCTAGTTTTTCTAGAATTTTGAACATAAAGGGATGCTGTACTTTGTCGAATGCTTTTTCTGCATCTATCGAGATGATCATATGGTTCTTATTTTTAAGTCTATTGATGTGATGAATAACATTTATTGATTTCTGTATATTGAACCAGCCTTGCATCCCACGGATGAGTCCTACTTGATCATGGTGCACAATTTTTTTGATATGCTTTTGTATCTGATTTGCCAGAATTTAATTGAGGATTTTTGCCTCTAGGCTCATTAGAGATATTGGTCTGTAGTTTTCATTCTTTGAAGTGTCTTTGTCTGGTGTAGGAATCAGAGTGATGTTGACCTCATAGAATGAATTTGGAAGTTCTCCCTCTTTTTCAATTTCCTGAAATAGCTTGAAAAGTATTGGTATTAGTTCCCCTTTAAAGGTTTTGTAAAACTCTGCTGTATACCCATCAGGTCCTGGGCTTTTCTTACTTGGTAGTGTTTTGATGGTTTTTTCTATTTCCTCAATTGATATTGGTCTGTTTAGGTTGTCTATATCCTCCTGACTCAATCTGGGCAGATCATATGACTTAAGAAATTTATCGATGCCTTCACTGTCTTCTATTTTATTAGAGTACAAAGATTCAAAATAATTTCGGATTATCTTCTGTATATCTGAAATATCTGTTATGATATTGTCTTTTTCATCCTGTATGCTAGTAATTTGAGTTCTCTCTCTTTTTGTCTTCGTTAGCATGGCTAAGGGTCTGTAGATTTTTTTTATTTTTTCAAAGAACCAAATGGGTTGATGTGTCTGCTGTGCTTGCAGGCCGCTAGTCCTGTTCCGCCGGTCAGTTGCAGGTCTGCCTACCTTGCGGGAGCGGGTGGTGGCTCTGCTTTGGCCCTACTGCAATTGGGGTGTCGTGACTACCATGCTGGCAGATCGCTGGGCCTGTTCCGGGTGCGGGCAAAGACTCTGCTCTGCCCCTACTCCAATTGGGTTGACGTGACTACCACGCCGGTGGGCCGTTGTGCTTGTACTGGGCGCGGGAGAAAGCTCTGCTCTGCCACTACTCCAATTGGGGTGTCATGTCTACCATGGTGGCAGGCCGCTGGGCCTGTTCCGAAGGTCAGTCACAGTTCTGCTTTTGTGTCGGGCGCGGGGGGCGGCCTGCTTGGCCCCTACTACAATTTGGGTGACGTGACTACCACACCAGCTGGTGGCTGGGCCTGATCTGGGCGCAGGCAGTGGCACTGCTCTTTCCCTACTCCATTTGGGGTGACGTGGGTACCACGCCTGCGGGCCTGATGAATCTTCCTCTATGTTTCTAGAGAGAATTACGGAGGCATATAGGAGATATACTCCTTTCGATCCTCATGCAGAGGATCAAAAATCATCTGTCACAATGGCCTTTATTGGGCATGCTTCCTTGGATATTTAAAGAAAGTTACAATGCTTAGATGGATTACAAGATATGACTTTGAGAGATTTAGTCAGAGAAGCCGAGAAAGTATACTATAAGAGAGAAACTGAGGAAGAGAAGGGAGCAAAATGAGGATAAAAGAAACAAAAGACAGACTAAGGAGTTGACTAAGGTCCCGGTCACAATAACAAAAAGGCCAGAAATTAAGAAACAGGGAGACAGGAAGGGATACCTGGTCCCACGACAGAGGCCACCCCTGACCTCAGATCAATGTGCCTACTGTAAAGAAAGAGGACACTGGGTTCAAGAGTGCCCTAGAAAGAGGCAGCCACGCCAGCCAGCCATTCTGACTCTTCAGCATGACTACGAAAGTCGGGGCTCAGATCCCCTCCCTGAGCTCAGCGTATCTTTTGAAGTGGAGGAGACACCAGTAAACTTTGAAGTGGATACAGGGGCAATAAACTCAGCCCTTAAGGCCCCATTGGGCCCTCTATCAAATAAAAGGTCTCTAGTTCAAGGGGCTAATGGCAGTAAATATCGGACTTGTATAACTAAGAGGATCATGGACCTGGGGAAAGGAAAAATCCATCACTCCTTTTTAGTAATCCCAGAATGCCTGGCAGACTTTTGCTGTACGTCATGGGGATGTGAGCATACAGGGGCTGCCTGATGGAACACAAACTCCTCATCAAATTCAGTACACAGCATTGGCCATATTACCAATTAGATAACCAAAACCGATGGCCCCCAGAGGGGTCTCTTGATCCTCAAATTCTGCGTGACCATTTTTTTTAAAGAAAGAGGTGAGAGAGAGAGAGACAGAGAGAATTTTTAATATTTATTTTTTAGTTTTTTGCTGGACACGACATCTTTGTTTGTATGTGGTGCTGAGGATCGAACCCGGGCCGCACGCATGCCAAGTGAGCGTGCTACAATTGAGCCACATCCCCAGCCCTGTGTGACCTTTTTAACTTCTGCAAGTGCTCAAAAGGGTGAAAGGAGATTCCCCTATGGGCATGCCTTTTCCATCCTTCACTCATATCCTGAACTATGCTTATCCAATCAATCCTCACCTTCAGCCTTGTGCTCCAGAGTCTCTGCTGTCACTCTCACCTCAGCAACCTGATTTCTCCCCTCCAATTATTAGATCAAAAACCCAAATCTCTGCTGGTTCTCAGACCATCGCCGTCTTGCTGAAGTAGCAGGTACTCAGGTTCCCATCCACCGACTCACTCCTCTCTTCTCCTGTCCGTGCCCGCCCCGGGTCCCACCAGGTCCTCTTACCAGCTAACACAAAGCTGAAACTAGCTGAGGAGAGCCCTCAGACTCCTATCAAAGATGTAATGAAAATGGCCTTTAAAGTTGCTTTGTCATCACTGAAAACAGTTTACTAAAAATTTAAAGTCCCTCACATGCATTTTGGGATACTCACTCTTGTCTTCCCCTCTGCTCTACCTGTTGTACAGCTCAAGTATTTGTTGCTAGGAAAATCCCAAACCCCTTTCCCATTATTCTTTTACATCTCTCCTTCCTTATTCTCAGATCCTCGGAGCTGCTGTCAGCCCCACCTTCCCTGTCTTCCCCTTCTGTACCAGGCCTACAGAAAATTCTTAACTGACTTTCTACAGAAGTCTTCACCATGGCTGACTTTAGGACTTTCAGCAAAAGAGTCCCTATAAAAGAGTTCAATGTAGATAAACTTCCTCTTTTAGTGTTGCCTTGTTCTACTTGGCCACTGGCTAAAAAAATAAGCACTTCTATGGTAGACACCCCATTACTTGTTTTCCACAAAATATATGAACAAGGCCTCTGGCCATGAGCTGGGGCTTTACAGAGATGGCTATATTTCTAAGATAAAGAAGTTACCATCAGGGCTCCATGGTAACAGCTGTCAGGGGCGAAAAATAAGAAAGGTAGGAAAAAGCTCTTTCCCTCCCAGGTGTCCTTGAAAAGTTAACTTGCCCAGAACTGAGGTAAAAACAGAAACAACAACGGCTTTTTTGAACTTCTGAAGACTGTGAACTTCTGAGCCCCTTCCCTTACATGTTGGGTACAAAATTCTGAAACTACCTAAACTTGAGTTTCAGGAGAATAATTGATTACAACAGAAGCAATGCCCTCTGAATCTGGTTGCAACCAAATAGGACGGTTTCCCTGTCTTCGTTGCTATCTTAGGCGCCTTGCCTTGTCCGTCCCTACAACAGCATAATTGTATATAATTAAACATTGTTTATGTTTTAAAGAAATTGGCAACAGATGTGATTAATTGTGTAATGGTGCAGATGTTTCCCAGAGTGCTCTGTCATGATGCAGGTTCATTTGAAAATGAAATAGAGGGGCATACAACCCGTTTCCACTGGGAACATATATCCCTCACTTTAGCCATCCTATTCGGAATAGGAGTTGCTTCAGGGGTGGGCACAGGAACCACTGCCCTCGTCCATGGGACACAACAAATGACCCAATTAGAAGAAGCAATAGACCAAATCTAAGATATTAGATACCTCCATCAGAGCTTTGCATGAATTTTTAACCTCTCTCTCTGAAGTTGTTTTACAGAACAGGCGAATGACACAAAACACACACACACACACAGAAAAAAAATAGCAAAATATATGTCAATCAAAATTTTCATAAAATATATATCATAAAAAGATCCAAAAATATTCATTTTACTGAACATGGATTTATGTATAATGTTGTTCAACTAGCAAGCTCACCCATTGGTTGAATATTCAGTTCCAACACGGTTAAGTAGGAGTGATCTCTTCTCACAATTTGTATCTGCCAACTCATCCACCTCACAAGAATGTATGTGTGGTACCAGGTATGATTCTATATATTCATATAAAAATATATGTGCTGAATAGGCTACAGAGAAAGGGAGACAGGAATTCACAATTTTTTAACTTTAAAAACACATGGAGAACTATTTCAACAAAAAATTGACTAATAATGGGATTGGGAACCTGCAATATTTACAAGATAAAAATAACCCTAAGATTACAATTAGATATATAACTGGCCAAAAGGTCACATGAAGCCAGCCCCATTGAGGTCTACAATGTAAGGTCCATGTGTGTTTTGACTCTCAACTATGGCTTCCAAGTCTTTCAGAAAAAAAATCATGTGATATCCTGGCTGAGATTCCCAGTGCTCTGTGGAAAGCCACTCTGGGCTTAGATCTCGGTGTCCAAGGGCAACTCTCATGTGTGGCCTCCTAAAATCCCAACACAATTCATGGCGATACTTCTCTGAAGTCAGTTCCATAACGCATTCTCTAAGAGGAATCACACCAGAGTTCAAGCCCAGGTGGACCCAGGCATCTCTTACAACCACCACACAAATGACCACAATTAAAACTAAAACACTCCCACATGCTCCTCATCTTCTTCCACATAGACACTCATCATAAACTCTGGCTGGAGGTTTCCATGAAGGGCACAGCCCAATACACTGTTCAAAATAAGCACCCTTGCCCCTCATTTGCCTAAAGTCAGGGTGGCCTGGACACCCTTGCTGTGAACCAAGAGTGATCAAATAGGCCTGCCCTATATCTGATCTGCTTCTCCAATTTGAGGCCTAATGACTGTCTGGTATAGATTCTTTATGTGAATTGGTATCATAGAAAACCCAAGCCCCTATCGGCTAGGCTCTGTAGGGATTTGAAGAAATGATTTGACCCAAATGATCCCTATTCTCACTTGATTTAGCTCAGGAAGCTTACAGAGGAAAGTGAGAGACTTCATCCACAATGACTGCTCTTTTGGCCATTTTGGTTTTGGATGCACACTTGGAAACTTTCTTTAGATCCATCAGGTGCTGAGAATCTAAGCCACTGCCACCCCACCGGGCCAAGTGGCTGTTTCAGACACATCCTTTTCGAAAGCAATTAAGCAAAGAGCCACAGGTGATGCCCATTCATTTCCATTTGAAAACTGTTTTCTTTAGGCTTCACAAAAGGGTGGCCTGAGGCAAAGACCTTCCTGACATTAAGGGTAATAGAATCATAAGTAAGAAAATGGCCCAAAGCAGGGTTTCTCCACTGAGACATTACTGATCACACTGATATCTGAGTTTTCTGAGATGCTCGCATTCCCTTCAGCTATCCAGTACATGGTCATGTAACAGAGCTTGGACGTGGTACATATCTTGGAAACAAAACCATGAGGATACTCTGGAGAGTGGCCAGTATTCAGGAAGAAAAGAGGAACTTAGGAAGATAGTAGCTGTTCACCATCCATTAGGCAAGCCGCACTCCATTTTTAAATTGGGTGGGAGGAATGCTGGGAAGCTTTATACTAGACAGGACACAACCATTGATGCATTCGCATTTCAAATGTCTACAACCACGGATACAGTGGGATACACAGACATAGAAACACTCGTGTTGTCAAACGACTTTCTAGAAACTTTCCAGTCCAAACCTACAAACCGCCATTCCTACCTATTCACAGAACATGAGACAAAACCACAAACTCACACCGACACCCACAACGGCACCTCCTTCCCCCAAGTATGGCTGTGACTATCCTGAGTGTCCTCTGACTGGTGAGCCATAATATGTTCCCACGAAATGGCCTGTCCAATCTCAGATCTGGTCTTCTTTGCAAACTTTTAGAAGTTGTCAGGAGCCATGGTTGAGCCACTACCTGCTTTCTCAGAAAAAGCCACTCTTCAGAGCTCTCCTGAAATTTGGCCATCATCACATAAGTAGGTACCAAGAAACACTGACTCTGTCTTTGGTAAATTCAAACAATTGAGACCACTGGCACTGAAACTAAGACTTGCTCTGGGTGCATGGCTTCCTGGATCCCAAGTTCAGAAAGTTCCATCACCAAGGAAGTGTGGTAGGTCACTTCCTTCAGGAACTGAATGAGGTCACTGTGATGGAAAACCACTTTGTTCTAACAGTTGCTTCCAAAGGTCCCATGAGATGGAGGCTGCCCCTACTTCCTGTGACACTTTCACAAGTTAGAATGGTATATCAACCATAGGCATCCGGGAACAGCTCTGTACACAGGCCTGGTTTGGTCCATTTAATCTACATTAAGAAGAGAGAGGCTGATTCAGACACATTCCTTCATTCTGACCAGGATGTTTGACATGGAAGTTGACATGGATTTGACTTTTGCTCTCTCAGGTCCTTCATAGGTAAAAAGGTCGGTCAAAAGTCGGAGGAAAAGACCACCAAGAGACTGTCTCATGCCACAGCAAAAGGTTTATTGGGCGTCCAGCATGCTGCGGCTCAGAGCTAAGTTCAGAGGAGCAAAGAACAAAGAGCCCCAAAAACAACTTGAGCAGAGTTTATTTACGTTCTTTAGAGAGGGCAGGGACTTTGCATACATCATAGCCTCCTTTAGCAAATCAACATACCACGGGAAAATCAAATAACAACCCAAAAACATGATTAGCACATTCATTGGCAGGAAGAGGTCGGACAGGGGGTGATTGGTTAGCCCTGAGAAGGGGTATACGTTTAAACTGATTGGTTGAAGCCCTGAGATGTATACGTGATGAGCTGCACGGTTTCTGGGAAGGGGTTGTTTAGCAACTAGGTGGTCAGGTAAGATTTCAACACACATCTAATTGGCAGTTCCAGGAATTGTCTTAACTGCCACAGGAATTTCAGGTTCTGAGTGCATCTTGGAAACTTTACAAAACCTGGTTCTTTATGTTTCAATTTTAATTTCTTTTATTCTTTCATTTCCCACTCCTTTTTCTTACTACATTTAATCTTAAAAGTAATGAATCAAAATTATTTCGGGGTCTCACACTCTATTTCTGCCAGTGGAGCGTATTTCTGTCTGATTACCACGAGTTTTTCCTGCCCAATTTGAGCCTGGAGAAACGAAACTATGCGGTTAAGCAAACAAGGTCCCAAAGTTAGCAACACCATAAGGATGATCAGGGGTCAAGCTAAGCCTGATAGGAGTGTAGTTAACCAGGGGGACTGGGTAAACCATGACTCAAACCACCCTTGTTGAATCTCCCTTTCTCTCTGGCGCTCTTCAAGGCATTTTCTCAATTTACTCATGGATTCTTTTACAACTCCAGTATGGTCAGCATAAAAACAACATTCTTCTCTCAGTGCAGCACAGAGGCCCCACTCCCTCATGAAGAGGAGGTCTAATCCTCGCCTGTCCTGTAAAACAACTTCAGGGAGATTTTAAGGATTCCTACAGCACTGTGATGGAGGTCTCTAATGTCTTCCAGTCTTGATCTATTGCTGTTTCTAATCAGGCCATTTGTTGTGACCCATGGATCATAGCAGCTGTTCCTGTACCCACTCCTGCAGCAGCTCCTATCCTCAATAGGATGGCTATAGTAAGGGACACTGGATGCCAGCAAAATCAGGTTGTTTGTCCCCCTAGTAGACCTTAAAATGATTCTGCATCATAATAAACCACCCTGGGGAGTATCTGCACCATTAAACAATAATTTACAAAGCTGTCAAATACATGGGTTGAAATGCAAGGAGTTCTGACTGTGTGGAGTTCAGTACAATTAAGGTTCCTTTAATTAGTTCCCAGGGGCAGGAGTCAGCTGTACTCTGGACTGGGGAAGTAGGCAAAGATGGAAACTGGGAAGTATGAGATGGTTGAGGGGTTCTGGTAGATCTAGGCATGGGAGGTTTTGGAGGCTTAATTCCTTTCTTGAGGGGATTGGGCCCTATTGCTGTGGGATTTTCTTCCTTTTTAAGCAGGATGGTGAACCAGTGACCAAAGTCATAACGAGGGCCATAAATATAGAATCGCATTTCCCATGTATTTCCCATAGACCATGTTGTTCTGAGGTAGCCCCTTCCTTTGGAAGTGAAAGTTATATTGAGGGGGTTTTCCACAGCGAGTTTTTGACACAACTTGGCTAGCGGCACATTTCTTGGGATCAATCCAGGTGTCATTTTTTCCTACCTGAATGATACTGTCTGTGGAGTTTGGGTTCAACCATGTAGCTCCCGTTTGTTCACAACCCCAAGATCTTAAATAAAAGTCACTGGGTCCTCCACAGGTTTGGGCCTGTTTGCGACTTCAGAAATCAGCTGGGCACACATAAAAATCAAGACTGGCTAGTTTACACCTGAGCTGGGGAAGATGATATCCATAATTCATGGGGTAAGGTGGTCTATGTTGCCCTGGTTTGGGTTTGAGTGGGATCTGTGTGAAGTCCTCTATGTCAGGGAGATCCCAGTCAGAGAGGCCTATGGCAAGCTGACAAATGTCCAGGTAGAGAGATGGCCACCAAGTCCATAAGAGGGCTGTATGTGAAATAGACCACACTACTTGCCCAGTAGGATTTATAGCTGCCATTGTTGCTGAACAGGCTGATGGGGATTAGGACTGCTGGTGGTCAGGGGAAGAATCCATAGCCTTACCCACACGACGGACACGCAACTTGAGAGGGTTACCAGTCTGTTCCAGTTTCCAGCCGGAGGCTGGACAGGGCGCAGGCTTGAGATGGGTGGCATGGATCCAGGAAGTGATTCCATCCACTTTCACCACTGTAAGTGTTATAAGCAGCACCTGGTATTGTCCTTTCCAGCGGCGTTCCAGGGATGATACCTGATGCCGTCTCACGTAGACAAAGACTCCCACTTGATATCGATGTGGGGTTCCCTCGTCTCCAGGCTGATAAGCACTGGCCAACTGTTTCCACAGGTATCGCTGGGTGCTGTGTTTGTTCAAGGGCTTTAAGTCTGTCAAGCAAGGGGGTGTGAAAGGAATCATTAAGTCTCAGAGTTGGGGTTAGGTCCCTTACTAAAGGAGGGGCACCATAGAGAATTTCATAAGTGGTGAGTTTACACAAAGAGGCAGAGGGTGTACTTTTTGCACGAAACAGTGCTTAAGGTAGGAGCATAGTCCAATTTTTTTATGCAGGTCTCCAAGCTTAATTTCTTTAAATTCTCTTTGATGGTTCTAATCATTTTTTTCTACCTGTCCTGAGCTCTGGCATCTATAAGCACAATGTAACTTCCAATTAATCTTCAGGGTCCTGGTGAATCCCTGACTTACCTGGGCAACAAATGCCGGTCCATTATTGGACCCTATTACCTTAGGCAGGCCGAACCATGGAAAAATGTCTTCTAGTATCTTTTTGAGCACCGTCTGAGCCGTTTCTTTCTTCATGGGGAAGTCTTCAACCAATCCTGAAAGAGTATCTACAAAGACTAGGGGATATTAAGTCCATACCTTCCTGGCTTAATTTCAGGAAAAGTCCACTTCCCAAAATTGTCCTGGTCTGGTTCCTCGTAAGCGCTTCCCTGCAGGAAGCTTGGATGGGTAAGCATTAACTAATTGGCAGACTTGACAAGCTCTAGTCACCTTCTAAGCTATTTCTTTCCTCTGTAAGTCAGTCAATAATAAATCCTTTCTTCGGTCCTTTAAGTGTGCCTATAACTTCTTTGAGCTTAAGTGGGTGAGCTAGTGTACGTCTTTGACATAAAGGTGGGCTTTTTGAAATTGTAAACTTGGCTCTGTAGGGTCCCAGAGTTCTGTGTCTGTCTCCTCAGATGATAAGTTGCCTGAATGTTCCAGTGTGGCCAAGTCTCCTGAATGTTGATCCCCCTGGTGTGGAAAAAGTTAACAGAGTCACTCCATTTAGGGCTGCCAATTAAGCTTCCTCATCTGCCCTTCTGTTTTTAACTGCAACGAGGTCGTTTCCCTTCTGGTGCCCTGGACAGTGCACTATAGCTAGTTCCTTAGTGCCCTTCACTGCTGAGAGAAGGTGGAGAATCTCAACTTTGTTCTTTATTTTTTCCCAGTGGAGGTTAATAGCCCCCTTTGCTGGTAAATAGCCCTGTGCACATTAGCATTGCCAAATGCATAGTGGCTATCAGCGTATATGGTGGCCCTTTTGCCTGTTGCTAGTTCCAATGCTTTTGTAAGGGCAATCAGTTCTGCCATTTGGACTGATGTCTCTTCTGGGAGACCAGAGGATCAGATGACATTAGTTTTGCTAACTACTGCTGCTCCAGCCCACCACATACCATCTTGGAGGAAGCTGCTCTCTTTCGTAAACCATACGACTTCAGGGTGAGGCAGTGGCTGGATCCTTCAAGTCTCGTCCTATACTGGTTTCCTCTGCCAGTATGTGTTGACACTCATGAGCGACAGGTCCTGATGATTCTTCTGGCAGCCAGGTTGAGTGGAGCAGAAGGTCCAAGAGTTATTCTGTCTTTGCTAATCCAGAGGCTCTGGTAGTAGTTTATTCTGGAGTTTGATAGCCACCTATCAGGAGGTTGACAGATGATGCTCTCCAGGGCATGGGGGGCTATAATGGATAGCTTCTGTCCCAACGTTCATTAATGAGCATCTTTTATTAGAAGCGCTGCCGCTGCTATAGCTCTTAAGCAACGGGGCCACCCAGTAGCCACTGGGTCCAGTTTTTTTGATAAGAATGCTACCGGCCTTTTCCAAAGTCCCAAAGTCTAAGTGAACACTCCCCATGCTATTCCTTTCTTTTTCTCAATGTAGAGAGTGAAGGGTTTATCTATATCTGGGAGTGCTAAGGCCGGAGCAGATAGCAGCACCTTTTTTTGACATTATCAAAAGCTTGTTGGTGCTCAGGGGTCCATTGGAATTGGGCATTCCACTTTATCAGCGGGTATAAAGGGGCAGCCAGAGAGGCGAACCCAGGAATCCATCACCTGCAAAAGCCAGCAGTTCCAAGAAACTCTCTGAGATGTCTCTTATTAGATGGGGGTGGTATCTGCACAATGGTTTGTTTTCTGTTCTCAGTTAGCCATCATTTGCCACCCCTAAGAGAATAACCCAGGAAGATTACTTCTTGCTGACAAATTTGGGCCTTTTGGCAGAAGCCCTATATCCAAGCCGAGCAAGCTCGGATAATAGTGCTTGGGTCCCAGACTCATAGTTTTCCTTGGTGTCCGCTGCCAGTAGCAGATCATCCACATATTGGAGTAGTGTGACTTCGGGGTGTGCAGTTCTGAAGTCGTTTATGTCCCTGTGGAGGGCTTCTTCAAAGAGAGTGGGGGGGGGTTTGAACCCCTGTGGGAGTCTAGTCCAGGTTACTTGGCCAGATGTTCCAGTTTCTGGGTCTATCCACTCGAAAGCAAACAGCAACTGACTGTCCTTATGTAGGGGCAAGCAGAAGTAAGCATCTTTTAAGTCCAGCACAGTGTAGCATTCCCAGTCCAGATTCAGAGTGCTAAGCAAATTATATGGATTGGGTACTGTGGGGTGAATGTCCTGCACTCTGTTGTTGATCTCTCTTAGGTCTTGAACAGGACTGTAGTCCCTAGTTACTGGCTTTCTTACTGGTAGCAGGGGGGTATTCCAGGCTGATTGACAGGGCCTTAGGACCCCAAGGGCCAATTATTTCTGAATATGGTGACTTATCCCATCCTTAGCTTCTTTGCTTAGAGGATATTGTTTAACACTGATTGGAGAGGCAGAGGCTTTTAATTCTACTACTATTGGAGGTGGTTTTATGGCTAGACCTAACCCAGCAGTTTCTGCCCAGGCATTAGGATAATCTTTTATCCATTTCTGTTGTAGTTTGCTTCTTTGATCAGTCCTAGGGGGCACAAAGTGTTGATGTTCATCTTCTACGGACATAGTCAATTCTGTGACTATGGGAGTTTTTACTGAAGGTTTTAGAACATCCACTTGGGGACCATCAGGGTTAAAGGTTACTCTAGCCCCGAGTTTGGTAAACAGATCCCTGTGCATCAATGGGGCTGGGCATTCTTGGATTACTAGGAAAGAGTGGTGGACTTTTCATTTTCCTACTTCCATAATCCTCTTAGTTGTCCAAGCCCGATAAGTAGTGCCATTAGCCCCTTGAACTAGGGACCATTTATTTGATATGGGGCCCAGTGAAGCCTTAAAGGCTGAGTATACTGCTCCTGTATCCACTTCAAAGTTCACTGGAGTCCCCTCCACTTCAAATGTTACCCTGAGCTCGGGGAGGGGATCCGAGTCCTGACATTCCTAGTCCTCTTCTAGAGTCAGCATGGCGGGCTGCCGTGGCTTCTTCTTTTTGGGGCACTCTTTGACTCAGTGTCCTTTTTCTCTACAGTAGGCACATTGATCTGAGGCCAGGGACAGCCTTTGGCGTGGGCCCAAGTATCCCTTTCTGACTCCCTGCTTTTTAATTTCTGGCGTATTTGCTGCTGTGAAGAAAATCTTAGCCAATGCTTTTGTCTGCCTTTTGCTCCTTTCATCCTTTTTTTGTTCCCTTTCCTTCTCTCTCCTCTGTTCTGTGTCCTCCTCAGTTTCTCTCTTATAATATACTTATATACTTATAATATATACTTATAATATATATCTTATAATATACTTTCTCAGCTTCTCTGTCTAAATCTCTTAAGGTCGTATTTTGTAACCCATCTAGACATTGTGACTTTCTCTTAATATCTTGGGCAGCCTGCTCAATAAAGGTCATTGAAACAAAAGCCTTTTGGTCATCTGCCTGAGGATCAAAAGGAGTATATTTTCTATATGCTTCCATAATTCTCTCCAGAAACATAGAGGGAGACTCATTAGGCCCTTGGATAATCTCTCTTACCTTGGCTAAATTGGTCGGCTCTCTGGCGGCCACTCTGAGACCCGCTATTAGAGCCCGGCGATAAGTGGACAAATGCTTCCTACCTTCAAAGGTGTTGGGGTCCCAGTTGGGTCGGTTCATGGGCCCATAGGGATGGAGAGAGAGCATCACAGGGGCTTCTGAGTTTTCTATTATCCATCGCCGGTTGGTTCTTTTAGGTTGCCCATCTTCCTCCAGGGGAGGAGGGGTTGCTGCTGCTGTGGGGAAGTCCCCTGGAGGGCTTGGGTCTGGCCCAATTGCCTCTAGCAGTGGAGAGGCTGAGTCAGAGGTGGGAGGATCATCAGGAACTCTGTTGGGGGTTGGGGAAGGAGAGTAGACAATAAGGAGGGGGTGGAGTGTCCAGTCTTGTGACTCAGGGAGAATGGAAGGAAGAGGGAGAGGAGCGGAAAGTTTGAATGATAGGAATGTGGGGGAAGGAGTATATGGCTGTTGATCTGGGTGGCCACGTGGCCCCGGCTGAATGACAATATCTCTGAATTTTCGGATTAGAGGAAAGTGGAAGGATTCTTCTGGGGCCATCTGAATTCGAGGATGGGCCATTCTGAAGCACAGAGAGTCTGCCAGGTACGGTGTTTTACTGAAAAAGAAAGATTCTGGGCCCTTGAGCAGACATCAGTCCAATGATCAAGGGTCAGGGACAGAGAAGAGGAAGTGCTTTGTCCCATAATGGGAGTTACTCAAACAGGGACAGTGAAGACACAAACACAACACAAAGACAAACAGTAAACGTTTAACATGAGTCCAAGACAAAGATTTGAACTGAGTAACTGGAAAATATTGATGGGTTAGACAATAAAAACAGACAGTAAACTCAACATGAGTTCAGAACAATGACCAAAACTGAGTTACCGGCAAAACCTGATGGGCTGGCAAATCAAATCCTGAAGCAAAACATAACCGAGTTGAGGAAACTACTATTCCTTGAATTCCCTAGTCCTCCGGAGTGTCCCTCAGGGACGTGATCTTTGCTCTGTGACACGTCTGTCACACCATAGGAGAGAGCTAATGCTCTTCACCAACAGCCACTTTGCCACGCCCTAGCCTGAAACCCGAAACCAGAAAGAGGCACCTTACTTACCCCGAGAGGACTCCCTTGAGGTCTTCCATTCACCGCTCCCGGATATCTCACCTGGGGCCTCCAGATGAAAAGGTGCTGTGAACATCAAAGGAAAAGACAACAAAGAGGATTTCTCATGCATCAGCAAAGGGTTTATTGGGGGTCCAGAATGCTAGGCCTCAGAGCTCCCTTCAGAGGAGCAAAGAACAAAGAGCCCCGAGAACAACTTGAGCAGAGTTTATATACATTCTTTAGAGAGCTCAGGGACTTTACATACATCATAGCCTCCTTTAGGAAATCATCATGTACCACGGGAAAATGAAATAACAACTCTAAAACATGATTAGCACATTCATTGGCGGGAAAAGTTGGGGCAGGGGGTGATTGGTCAGCCCTCAGAAGGGGTATACATTTAAACTGATTGGTTGAAGCCCTGAGATGTATATGTGGTGAGATGCACGGCTTCTGGGAAGGGGTTGTTAAGTAACTAGGTGGTCAGGGAAGATTTCAACACACATCTAATGGGCAGTTCCAGGAATTGTCTTAACTGCCACAGGAATTTCAGGTTCTGAGTGCAGCTTGGAAACTTTACAAAACCTGGTTCATCACATTTCGATTTCAATTTCTTTTATTCTTTCAGAACCTTACAGTGGAAGGTGAGAGACTTCATTCACAATGACTGCTCTTTTGGCTATATTGGTTTTGGATGCACACATGGGATCATTTTTTTGATCCGTCTGTTGCTGATAATCTAAGCCACAGCCTCACACAGGGCCAAGAGCCTGATTAAGACACATCTCTTTCCAAAGCAATTACTTCTCTGAGGTCAGTTTCAGAACTCAGTCTCTGAGGAGAATCACACCAGTGTTCAAAACCAGGTGGACCCAGTCATCTCTTCCAACTGCCACACAAATGACCACAATTAAAACCAAATCACTCTCACATGGCACTCAACTTCTTACATATATACACTCATTATACCCTTTGGCTAAAGGTTTTCATGAATGGGGCAGCCCAAGAGAGTGTCCAAAATAAGCTCCCTTGCCCCTCATTTGCCTAACCTCAGGGTGGCCTGAACACCCTTCCTGTGAACTAGGATTGATCACATAGTTCTTCCTTTAATACTGCTCTGCTTCTCCAATTTGAGGCCTACTGACTGTCAGGTTTAGATTCCTTATGTGATTTGGAGTAATTAGGAAACCAAAGCAACTTTGCAGCGCTTGAAAGAACTTATTTGACCCAAATGATCCCTATTCTCACTTGGTGGAAGTCAGGAAACTTACAGAGGAAGGCGAGAGACTTCATCCACTATGACTGATCTTTTTGCCATTTTGGTTTTGGATGCACACATTGCATCTTTCTTTAGATCCATCAGGAGCTGATAATCTAAGCCACAGCCTCACACAGAGCCACAAGGCTGATTCAGACACATACTTTTTCAAAGCAGTTAAGCAAAGAGCCACAGGTGATTCCCATTCACTTCCATTTGAAAATTTTTTCTTCAAAATTCACAAAGGGGTGGCCTGAGGCAAAGACCTTCCTGACTTCAGGGTAACAGAACAATAAGTCAGCAAATCCCAATGCAGGGTTTCTCCACTGAGACTTTACTAGTCACAATGATATCTGAGTTTTGTGAGATGCTTGCAATTCCCTTCAGCTATGCAGTACATGGCCATGTCACAGAGCTTGGATGTGGTACATATCTTGGACAAAAAAACATGAGCCTATTCTCGAGAGTGGCCAGAATTCAGGAAGAAAACAGGAACTTAGGAAGATAGTAGGTGTTGCCCATCGAAAAGCAACCAACAGTCCTTTCCTAAAATGGGCAGGATGAATTCTGGGAAGCTTTCTACTAGACAGGATACATCCATTGATCTATTCTGCTTTCTAATATGTACAACCAAGAACACAGTGGGATACACAGACACAGACACACTCGCCTTGTCAAAGGACTTTCTAGAAACAGTCCACTCTAAACCAAACAAACCACCTTTCCTACCTATTCTCAGAACATGAGACAAAACCCCAAACTCACACCCACACTCAAAAAGTCACCTCCTTCCCCCATGTAAGTCTGTGACTATCCAGAGTGTCCTCTGACTGGTGGTCCATACTATGTTCCCCCAAAATGGCCTGTCCTGTCTCAGGTCTGGTCTTCTTGTGCATCTCTGTGAAGTTGTATGGAGCCTGTGCTGACCACTACCTGCTTTCTCATTAAAGGCCCATCTTCAGAGCTCTACTTGCATTTTGTCATCCTCAAACCATTAGGTACCAAGAGAGACAGACTCTCTCCTTGGTAAATCCAAACAAGTAAGTCCACTGGGAATGGGACTGGGACTGGCTCTGTGTTCCTGGCTTCCTGGATCCCAAGTTCAGAGAGTTACATCACCAAAGAAGTGAGGTAGGTCAATTCCAACAGGAAGGGAATGAGGTCACTGCCTTGGCAACCACTTTGTCCTAACACTTGTTTCCAAGGGTCCCTTGAGATGGAGGCTGCCCCTACTTTTTGTGACACTTTCAGAAGTTAGAATGGTATATCAACCGTAGACACCAAGGAGAAGCTCTCCACACAGGGTTGGTTTGGTCCATCTTCTTTATATCAGTAGGAGAGAGGCTGATTCAGACTCATCACTTCATCCTGAACAGGTGGTTTGCCATATAAGATGACTTTTGCTCTCTCAGGTCCTTCATAGCTGCTATATCTTCTCTAGGGATCATTTCTCATCAAACTTTGAGGTTCTCAGCAGGTGAAAGATCCCCTACATTCCTGTATTGTAAGACCAACTCTGTCCCTGCTCTTTTGTGAAGTTAGATTGAGGGAACAGTGTATGGTTAGGGTTAATAACATATTCTATTTGGGTTAGGAAATTTTCTGCGGGATGAATAATGGTATTGGGAACCTGCGATATTCACAAGAATATATAGGTGAAATATAAGTATGAAACCTGAAATCTAGGTACGATTTGAAGCCCTGAAGGGCAATGGGCCCTTTAGTGAGATACTTTGCTTTGAATTATGTTCTGAACAGATATCTCAGATAAATCGATGTGCAATGGCAAAGGACCTTGTACCTTGGATGATTAAATGTCCTAGAGAACATCCAGTCAAAAAGGAATAGTCGGCAGGATTAGGAAGGTAGTCAGTAGGTTTAGAAAAAAGAGTGAATATAGGATTTGAACGAAAGTTTCATTAGCAATAGGGTTTTGGGTAGAGAGTGAATGTAAATATGAGCACATATGAAGAGTCAGTCACAATGATGAACTGGGGAAAATATGTAGGAAAGCAGATATCAATAGAGACATTAGGAAATCAGGCAAAGTATAATGTAATAGGGTTAGACATTTTCAACATGGTTGAGGTTGAATATATAATCTTAGGAAGAAATAAATATGTTGCCTCCAATAGGATTGACATTTGAGAGCATTAGGCAACCTGGACATGGTTGCTTTTAGTAATCAATGCTCACTTTCCATTTTGCTTTGGTGAAAGGTTAATAGGCACTTGTCACTTCCTGTTTTTCTGTATGCTTAACAAACCACTGTTGAAATCTTGAGAACTGTTTGCTAATTTTGTTCCCAGGATGTGCTGTCCTCAACTGCCAAACTGCAGAATATACTCCTTCACCCGGGTGCACGCAAACCGCACACTCGCCCTGACCCATCAATAAATTTCCCTTTCTGCCCTCTCCAAGAAAAGTATATAAGCTCTGTTAAAGCTGTTCTCAGGGCTCTCTGCTCTATTCAAGTGAGCTCTGAGCCCCAGCATGCTGGACCCCCAATAACCTCTTTGATGTGGCCGAGTGAAAATGCTATACTGTTCTGTACTTAAAAGATGCTTTCTTTTGCTTGCCTCTGCATAAAGATAGTCAGTTGCTGTTTGCTTTCGAGTAGGTAGACCCAGAAACCGGAACGTCTTGTCAACTAACTTGGACTAGACTTCCACAGGGGTTCAAAAACTCCCCCACTCTCTTTGATGAAGCCCTTCACAGACATCTCTACAACTTCAGAACTATGCACCCCGAAGTCATTCTGCTTCAATATGTGGATGTCCAGCTACTGGCAGCCAACACCAAAGAAAACTGTGAGTCTGAGACCCAAGCACTATTATCTGAGCTTGCTCAACTTGGGTAGAGAGCTTTGGACAAAAAGCCCGAAATTTGCAAGCAAGAAGTAATCTTCCTGGGGTATTTCCTTAGGCGCGGTAAATGATGGCTCACTGAGCCCAGAAAACAAACCGTTGTGCAGATACCACCCCCATTTAACAGGAGACAACATAGAGAGTTTCTTGGGACTGCTGGCTTTAGCAGGTTATGGACCTGGGTTTGTGTTCTTAGCTGCTCCTTTATACCCGCTGTTAAATGAGAATGCCCAATTCCAATGGACCCTTGAGCACCAGCAAGCTTTTGATAACATCTAAGAACACTGACACTGAACTCCTCAACTTCACTGAGCCCAGCCTGCAATTTCAGAAAGCCCTACACTACATTAAAAATGTACATCAACTCAATCAACTTGGTTCAAAAAAACTGCCGGCATTACTGTAGGATCAAGAACAGAGTTTTAGACTAATTCACTCACAGTGAAAGGAAATAATTGAATGGGTAACAAAAGCCTGTCAGTTCTGTCAATTGGTTAATGCTTACCCTACCAAGCTTCCTGCAGGAAAGCACCTATGAGGAACCAGACCAGGACAATACTGGAAAGTGGACGTTACTGAAATTAAGCCAGCAAGGTATGGACTTAAATATCTCCTAGTCTTTGTAGATACATTTTCAGGATGGATTGAAGCCTTTCCCACCAAAAAAAAAAAAAAGAAAAGAAAAGAAAACCGGCACAAATTGTGGTCAAGAAGATCCTGAAAGATATTTATCAAAGACACGTCCTGCCTAATTTAATATGGTCTGATAATTGAACAGCCTTCATGGGCCAGGTAAATCAGGGGTTAGCCAGGACCCTGGGGATTAATTGGAAGTTACATTGTGCTTATAGACCCCAGAGCTCAGGACACTTAAAAAAAAAAATAGAACCATTAAAGAGACCTTAACAAAATTAAGCTTAGAGACCAGCATAAAAGATTAGACTATGCTCCTGCCTTATGCACTGTTTCATGCAAGAAATACTCCCTTTCTTTCTTTGTGTAACCTCACCCCCTATGAAATTCTCTATGGGGCCCTTCCTACACTAAGAGACCTAACCCCGACTCTAAGACCTAAGGATCCCTTCGACACACCCTTGCTTGGCATACTTAAATCTCTTGTAAGAACTCAGCTATACCTGTGGAAACAGCTGGCCACTGCCTTCCAACCTGGGGACGAGGGGAATCCACATTGATATCAAGAAAGAGACTTCCTCTACATAAGATGACATCAGGTGTCATCCCTGGAACCCCGCTGGAAAGGACCATTCCAGGTGCTACTTATAACACCTACAGCAGTAAAAGTAGAGGGAATCACTTCCTGCATCCATGCCTCTCATTTCAAGCCTGTGCCATGTCCAGACTCTGGCTGAAAACTGGAAAAGACTGTTAATCCTTTCAAATTGCATATTCACCACGTGGGTAAGGCTATAGACTCTCTCCTTGGCCACCCGTAGTCCTAACGCTCATCAGTCCCTTCAGCAGCGATGGCTGATCACAAATACTACTAGACAAGAAGTATGGTCTATCTTGCATACAGCCCCCTTAGGGACCTGGTGGCCATCTCTCCACCCAGACATTTGTCAGCTGGCTATAGGTCTTTCCTATTAGGATATCCCTGATGAAGAGGATCTCACTAAAATTCCATTAAATCCTTTCCGTACCATAGATAATGGAAACAAACATTATGGTTGTAGGAACAGGCAAGCCAGATGCAGGTTGGCTAGCCTATATTAGTATGTTTGCCAGGCAGACTATCAAAGCCACAAACCGCCACGGCTGTGTGGGGGAAAAGCCGATTTCTTCTGTAAGTCATGGGGATTTGAGCATACAGGGGCTGCCTGGTGGAACCCAAAATCCTCATCAAATTCAGTACACAGCATTGGCCATATTACCACTTAGAAAACCCAAACTGATGGCCAACAGAGGAGTCTCTAGATCCTCAAATTCTGTGTGACCTTTTTAACTTCTGCAAGTGCTCAAAAGGGTGAAAGGAAATTCCCCTATGTGAAGGCCTTTTTCCTCTTTCGCTCACATCCTGAACTATGCTTCTCCAATAGTTCCTCAAACTCAGCCTTCTGCTCCAGACTCTCTGCTGTCAGTCCCACCTCAGCAAACCTGATTTCTCTTCTCCAATTACTAGATCAAAAACCGAAACCTCCGCCGGTTCTCAGAGCATTGCCCTCTTGCTGAGGTAGCAGGTACTGAGGTACCCATCCAGCCACTCACTTCTCTCTTTTCCTGTCAGTGCCCACACCGGGTCCCACCAGGTCCTCTTACCACTTAACCCAAAGCTCAAACCAGCTTAGGAGAGCCCTCAGACCCCTATCGAAGATGTAATGAAAATGGCCTTTAAAGTTGCTTTGTCATCACTGAAAACAGGTTACTAAGAATTTAAAGTCCCTCACAGGCTTTTTGGGATACTCACTCCCGTCTTCCTTTCTGCTCTACCGATTCTACTGCTCAATTTATGTTGCTAGGAAAATCCCAAACCCCTTTCCCATTATTCCTTTACATCTCTCCTTCCTTATTCTCAGATCCACGGAGCTGCTCTCACCCCCCACCTTCCCCGTCTTCCCCCTCTGTACCAGGCCCACAGAAAAATCTTCACTGAACTTCTCCAGAAGTCTTCACCATGGCTGACTTTAGGACTTTCAGCAAAAGAGTCTCTATAAATGAGTTCAGTGTAGATTAACTTCCTCTTTTTCTGTTGCCCTGTTCTACTTGGCTACTGGCTGGAAAAATCAGCACTCCTAAGCTAGACACCCCCTTAATAGTTTTTCACAGAATATGTTAACAAGGCCTCTGGCCTTGAGCTGGGGCTTCACAGAGATGGCTACATTTCTAAGATAAAAATTTACAAACTGGGCTCCATGGTAACACTTGGCAGGGGGATAAAAGAAAAGGAAAAAAAGCTCTCTGCCTCCCAGGTGTCCTTGAAAAGTTAACTTGCCCACAATAAAGGAAAAAACAGAAAAAAAGCTTCTTTTTTTGAATTTCTGCAGACTGTGAACTTCTGAGTCCCTTCTCTTTCATGTTGGGTACAAAATTCTGAAACTACCTAAACTTGGGGTTCAGGATGTTAATTGATTACAACAGAAGCAATGCCCTCTGAATCCGGTTGCAACCAAATAGGACTGTTTCCCTGTCTTTGGTGCTATCTTAAGTGCCGTGCCTTGTCCGTCCCTACAACAGTATAATTCTATATACCTAAACATTGTTCATGTTTTCATGAAATGGTCAACAGATGTGATTAATTGTGTAATGGTGAAGATGTCTCCCAGATTGCTCTATAATGACCCAGGTTCATTTGAAGTTCAAACACGGGGGCATACAACCCGGTTCCACTGGGAACATATATCCCTCACTTTAGCCATCATATTAGGAATTGGAGTTGCGGCAGTGGTAGTCACAGGAACCACTGCCCTGCTCCATGGTACACAACAAATTACCCAAATAGAAGCAGCAAGAGACCAAAACTTAAAGATAATAGAAACCTCCATCACAGCTTTGCAGGAATCTTTAACATGTCTCTCTGAAGTTGTTTTACACACCAGTTGAGAGTTGGAACTCCTCTTCATGAGAGAAGGGGGCCTTTGTGCTGCATTGATGTAAGAATGTTGTTTTGATGCCGACCATACTGAGGTTGTAAAAAAAACCTTTGAGTAAAATAAAAGGATGCCTTGAAAAGCGTCAACGAGAGAGAGAGGCCCAAAAAGGGTGGTTTGAGTCTTGGTTCACACAGTCCCCCTGCTTATCTACGCTTTTATCAACCCTGGCCTGTCCAATAATAATCCTCATATTATTGCTAACTATAAAACCCTGTTTGCTCAACCATGTAATTTCTTTTCTCCAAGCTCAAATTGGATAAGTTAAACTTATGGTAATACCCCACTAGCAGACATAGAATGTGACACGTCCCAATAATCACTTTTATGATTAAAAGTAGCAAGAAGAAGAAGTGGGGAATGAAAGGTTAATAAAAAAGGTACTTGTAACTTCCTGTTTTTCTGTATGCTTAACAAAACACTGTTGAAATATTGAGAACTGTTTGTAATCTTGTTCCCAGATTGTGCTGTCCCCAACTGCCAAATTGCAGAATGTATTCCCTCACCCAGTTTCACACTAACCACCCACTCGCTCTGACCCATCAATAAATTTCCATCCCTGCCCTCTCCAAGGAAAGTATATAAGCTCTGCTTAAGCTGTTCTCAGGGCTCTCTGCTCTATTCATGTGAGCTCTGAGCCCCAGCTTGCTGGACCCCCAATTAACCCCTTGCTGTTGCATGAGACACTATCTTGGTGATCTCTTCCACCGACGCTTGCAGGAACATTACTTGGATGTTTGAATGTAGAAGAGAAAATCCAGTCATAAACGGATAGTCGGTAAGATTAAGAAGATAGTCGGTAGGTTTAGGAAGAAGAGTGAGTATAGGATTTGGAAAACAATATCTTTAGCAATAGGGGTTCGGTTTGAGAGTGAATGTAAATGTCAGCACATGTGAACAGTCACAATAATGAAGTGGGAAAAATATGTAGGAAAGCAGATATCAATAAAGACATTACGAAATCAGGCAAAGTATAAAGTGCGTGATACGATTAGACATTTTCAACAGAATTGAGTTAGAATATATAATCTTAAGAAGAAACAAATATGTAGTCACCAATAGGATTGACATTTGAGAGCATTAGGCAACTTTGACATGGATGTTTTTGTAATCCATGCTCACTTTCCATTTAGGCTTTGGTACAATCAAAAGTGTGACC
Source organism: Callospermophilus lateralis (assembly GCF_048772815.1). Taxonomy (NCBI): domain Eukaryota; kingdom Metazoa; phylum Chordata; class Mammalia; order Rodentia; family Sciuridae; genus Callospermophilus; species Callospermophilus lateralis. Next base: position 120,804 of record NW_027512993.1, on the reverse strand, counting down.
TTTACATTTGTCTCCAGAATACTACTGTGATAAAATGTATATGTAGATATGGTGACATGAGTGTTTCTTCCACCATTTCTGGGAGCAATATTTTGAAGACATATAAATGGGTATTTGGGGTACAAAGAGGTGTACACTGTGTCATTGAATATAGAGATAATGCATGAATAGACCATAAGTGAATAAATAATATAACTGGTTCCACATTAAATAACGGATTGAATAGATATCTGAAAATATATAAGAAATCTTATATTGATATACAATCCTTCATTCCAACCAATGATACATCTAATATTAATCTTAGGGTTACGGTTTATCATGAAGATATGTTAGTTTTGCTACAAAAGTGATTATGGAAATCGAAAATAATGTGTTTGGAAAGAATCAGTCATAATGCTGGCAATATGTAAACAAGGCCTCTGGCCTTGAGCTGGGGCTTCACAGAGATGGCTACATTTCTAAGATAAAGAAGTTACCAACTGGGCTCCATGGTAACATCTGGCTGAGAGAAAAAAAAAGAGAAGAAAATAGCTCTGCCCCATTCCCGGTATCCTTAAAATGTTAACTTGCCCAGAACAGAGAAAAAAAAAAAAAAACAGAAACAAAAACTGTTTTTTATAAACTTCTGCAGATTGTGAACTTCTGAGCCCCTCACATCCATGTTGGGTAAAAAATTCTGAAACAATTTAAACTTGGGGTGCACTGGATTAAATGATTACAACAGAAGCAATGCCCTCTAAATCCGGTTGCAACCAAATAGGACTGTTTCCGTGTCTTCGGTGCTATCTTAGTTGCCTTACCTTGCCTTGTCCATCCCTTTTCTCATGAAAAGACCAGTCGAGAAACATGGAGGAATGCATGTGCTCTGAAGCAGGAAATGATTGATAGTGAAACAAATGCCTATTAATTTTCTAACTTGTGGATGAAATATATATCCTATGATGTGCATAAATTGAAGAAATAGTAATCTACCAGTGTTGAATAAAAATGAACGTCAAAATACACATTATGTCCGATTGGAATCTACTTGCATTGATGTTGAACTGGGTCAGGTACTGTAGAAATATTAGGATTTGTGTGCACCATTCACTCAAGTTACTTTTCAGTATAGGAAAGAAATATGTTTTTATGGTTAATGAATATTTCTAAGAATAATCTTTGGAAAGTTGATTATAAATTTACGTATATGAATATGAATGAATTTCGTGAGTGTAAAATAAGACACATATTTCATATTTTGAAAAATCTGGAGAGTGTATATATATATATATATATATGTGTGTGTGTGTGTGTATGTGTGTGTGTGTGTGTGTGTGACTAAAGTCACGGTGGCCTGGACACCCTTCTTGTGAACCAGGAGTGATCAAATAAGTCTGCCATTAATACTTTTCCACTTCTCCAATTTGAGGCCTTCTGACTTTGGCGTTTAGATTCTTTATGTGAAATGGAGTCAAGAAAAAACCGAAGCACTTATGGATTTGCCTCTGCATGGTTTTGAAGAATTCATTTGACCCAAAGGATCCCTATTCCCCTTGATGGAGGTCAGGAACTTTACAGAGAAAGGCGAGAGACTTCATCTACAATGACTGCGAATTTTTGCCATTTTGATTTTGTATGCACACATGGGATCTTTCTTTACATCCATCAGGTGTTGGTAATCTAAGCCACAGCCTCACACAGGGCCAAGAGACTGATTCAGACACATCCCTTTCCAAAGCAGTTAAGCAAAGAGCCACAGGTGATGCCCACTCATTTCCATTTGAAAACTGGTTTCTTCAGGCTTCAGAAAGGGGTGGCGTGAGGCAAAGCCCTTCCTGACATTCAGGGCAAAAAACAATAGGTAAGCAAAAGGCCCATAGCAGGGTTCCTCCACTGAGACTTTACTGGTCACACTGATATCTGAGTTTTCTGAGATGCTCGCCATTCCCTTCAGCTATCTAGTACATGGCCATATCACAGAGCTTGGAGGTGGTAAATATCTTGGACACAAAACCATGAGCCTATTCTTGAGTGTAGCCAGAATTCAGGAAGAAAATGGGAACTTAGGAAGTTTGTAGGTGTTGCCCTTCGATAATGCAAGCCACAATCCATTCATAAATTGGGCAGGATTGATGCTGGGAAGCTTTCTACTAGACAGGACACATCCATTGATGCATTCTCTTTTCTAATGTCTACAAGAACAGACACATTGGTATACACAGACATAGAAACACTTGCCTTGTCAAACGACTTACTAGAAACAGTTCACTCCAAACCAAACAAACCGCCTTTCTTACCTTTTCTCAGAACATGAGATAAAACCACAAACACACAACAAAAAAAACAAAGGCAACGCCTTCCCCCAAGTAGGTCTGTGACTATTCGGAGTGTACTCTCACTGGTGAGCCTTACTATGTACCTCCAAAATGGCCTGTCCTGTCTCAGATCTGGTCTCTTTGGCCAACTCTGTGAAATTGTCAGAAGCCCGTGGTGAGCCACTACTTGCTTTCTCTGGAAAGGCCAGTCTTCAAAGCTTTCCTGGCATTTGGCCATCTTCACATCAATAGATACCAAGAAAGACTGACTCTGTCCTTACAAAATCCAAACAAATGAGCCCACTGGGACTGGGACTAGGACTGGCTCTGGTTGCCTGGAATCCTGGATCGCAAGTTCAGAGAGTTCCATCACCAAGGAATAGAGATGAGGTCACTTCCTTCAGGAACTGAATGAGGTCACTGCCTTTGCAACCACTTTTTCCTAACAGTTGCTTCCAAGGGTCCCATGAGATAGATGCTGCCCCTATTTCCCGTGACCCTCTCACCAGTTAGAATACTATATCACCCATAGGAACCCGTGAACAGCTCTGCACACAGGCCTGGATTGGTCCATCTTCTGTACATTAGGAACAGAGACACTCAGTCAGACACAACCCCTCTCCAGACAGGGTTGTTTTCCATGGAAGATGACTTTTGCTCTCTCAGGTCCTTAATAGCTGCCTACATCTTCTCCAGCGATTATTTCTGCATGGACCTTTGAGGTTTTCAGCAGGTGGTATATCCCCTACATTCCTATATTGTAAGACCAACACTTTCCCTGCTCTTTTATAAAGTTAGAATGAGGGAATAGTATATGGTTTGGGTTAATTACATGTTCGATTTGGGTTAGGAATCATTTTGCTGGTTGAATAATGGTATTGGAAATCTGTGATATTTATAAAAATATAGAGGTGAAATATATGTATGAAAACAGAAATCTAAGTAATATTTGAAGCCCAGAAACGGATTTGGCCATTGATTGGGAGACTTAGCTTTGAATTATGTCCTGCACAGATGTCTCAGATAAATCAATACACAATGGCATCGGACCTTGTACCTTGAATGATTGAATGTTGAAGAGAACATCCATTCAAAAAAGGATAGTCAGTAGGATTTGGGAGATAGTTGGTAGATTCAGAAAGAAGAGTGAGTATAGGATTTGGACCAAAAGTTATTTAGCAATTGGGTTTCAGGTAGAGAGTGAATGTAAATGTCAGCACAAATGAACAGTCAAAATGATGAACTGGGAATTTATGAAGGAAAGCCGATATCAATAGAGACATTAGGATATCAGGCAAAGTAAAGTGAGTGATAGGATTAGACATGTTCAACAGGGTTGAGTTTGAATATATAATCTTAGAAAGAAACAAATATGTAGTCAACAATTGGATTGACATTTGAGAGAATTAGGCAACCTGGACATGGATGTTTTTAGAAATCCATGCTCACTTTAAATTTAGGCTTTGGTACAATCATAAGTGTGACCTTTGCTTTATTTTCCAGAATATTACTGTGATAAAATGTATATGTAGATCAGGTGACATGAGTATTTCTTCCACCATTTCTGGGAACAATATTTTGAAGACGTATAAATGAGTATTGGGGGTAGAAAGTGGTGTAGTATCTGTCTAAGAATATAGAGATAATGCAAGAATAGACCATACTGTGAATAAATAATATAATTGGTCCGCTTTAAATAATGGATTGAGTTGATATCTGAAAATATACAGAAAATCTAATGTTGATACAAAATCATTCATTCCAACCAGTTATACTTCTAATGGTAATATTAAGGTGATATTTCATCATGAAGAGTGTGTGAGTTATGCTTCAAAAGTGATTATGGAAATCGAAAATAATGTGTTTAGAAAGAAGTCTTGTTAAAAAACATGGAGGAATACATGTGTTCTGAAGAATGAAGTTATTGAAAGTGAAACAAATGCCAATAAATTTGCTAACTTGTGTATGAAATATATATCTTATGATGTGCATAAACTGAAGAAATAGTAATGTACAAGTGTTGACTAAAAATGAACATCAAAATACACATCACGTTCCATAATTATCTACTTGCATTGGTGTTAAACTGGGTCAGTTACTGTAGAAATATTAGGATTCGTATGCACCATTCACAGAAGTTAGTTTTTATTTCTAGGAAACAAATATGTATTTCAGGTGGATGAATATTTCTGAGAATAATCTTTTGAATATTTGATTATAAATCCACATACATGAATACGAATAAATTTAGGGAGTGTACATTGAGACCCATATATTTCATATTTTGAAAAACTTGGAGAGTGTACACACACACACACACACACACACACACACACACACAGACATTAAAAAGTAGCAATATATATGGAAATCGAAATTCATCATGAAATGTATATCATCCACTGATCCAAAAATATTCATTATACTGAACATTATTTTATTTATCATGTTGTTCATCTATGAAGCTCACCCATAGGTTGAATTTTCAGTTCCAACTGTGTTTAGGTGGAGTGATCTCTTCTCCCAATTTGTATCTGCAAAGTCAGCCACCTCACAAGAATGTACATGTGATAACAGGTATGATTCAATATGTGCATATGAAATAACATGTGCTGAATTGGCTACAGAGAAAAGCAGAGAGGAATTCATCTATTTGTTAACTTTAAAAACACATGGAGAACTATTTCAACAAAATATTGACTAGATTTATAAGTCCTACCCTGTATAATGCAAAAGGCAAGTCCAGCAATACACTATGTCTCGTCTAAACTGCTTGTATTTCTATTTGGTTTGGGTTATTTTTCTCCATCATATTAGAATTAGTAGTCAGAGTCTAGTAGGGTATGCGTTAGTGTCAGGCATTCAGCATTTTGAATTGAAAATAGGAAAATGAATCCAATGTGTATGTAAATATGTGCTTCACAAAAATCTTCCCACTCTAATCCAGAACAATGCCTTCACTTTACCTTCACTCCAAGTATAATACAATTAGAGTGGACGAGTTAGAAAATCTGTGAATACATATCTGGAATGTAATATGCTCAAGAGTTCACAACCTTGAAGGTGGTAGAGGAGTTTCCAAAAGTAAGGGACAGGTAAATACTCCACAAAAATGGAGCTCTTCTGGACTAAAGACTTCTGGTGAAACTGCCTCTGAGTTTGGGCACTTGAAATATTTGTTGTTGTCAGGAGTTTTAGCTTTTTTTGTAGAGAGACCATCAAAGCTAGGTATGTATCTAAGTGACCTGGAGGACATGGTTTCTTATTTTCTAATGAACATGAGGCAGCAGTGCTGAATTCTCTCTTTGTAGGTAAACTGTGGCCACTGCGGGCAAACTCTTTCCGTGTGGACTGTAAAGCCATCTGGCCATCCTCCACTTGTCGATGTGTTTCTTGCTGCTGCAATGTGAGTTTGGTATTTGCTTCACAAAATACAAGGAGTTAAACTGGGACACAGTGCTAAAGGGAGTTCTGTCACGTGTGGTGTGTCAGGTTCTGCAGGATAATGAACCAACCAGGCTTCAATCCCACATAGCTTGCATCCTTAACCATAGCAATCTGATTCTGAACATTGCCCTGAAAACTCTCCACATAACAAGATGCCTTTACATAGAAGGGTCTGCTGGGTGCACCATGTCAGTCACAAGCCATTTGGAAGCCAATGGCAGATCCACATTGCCCCACCACAGATATTTTATCACACAACTGCACACGACTTTTCTAGGCCCATTTCACATCAGGCTCCAACTTACTGGCATCTCTGTTCTACACCATTTTCATGGTCATGGGAATTTCAAAAATTTCATGGTATTTATCTAGCCATTTTACAAGAATGATGTTGGAGGCACTGTGTGTTTAACTTCATTCAGGAACAATTAAATGGTGAGGAAGCTCATTTCAATGAAAGCTCTGGAGAAATCTCACTGGCAAGGCTTCCAAAGAGTTGCCAAAATTTCACAGGAAGCCAGACCTATTGCTGTCTACAATGTGAGGTACATGTGTGTTTTGACTCTCAACTATGGCTGCCATGTCTTTCAGAATAAAACCATGTGATATCCTGGATTAGATTCCCAGTGCTCTGTGGAAAGCAAACCTGGGCCTAGATCTCGGTTTCCAAGGGCGACTCTCATGCGTGACCAACTAAAATCCCAACATATTTCATGATAACACTTCTCTAAGTCAGCTCTAGAACTCAGTCTCTAAGGGGAATCACACCAGAGTTCAGCCCAGGTATACCCAGTCATATCTTCCAACTACCACACAAATGACCACAATTAAAACCAAAACACTCCCACATGGTCCTCATTTTCTTCCATATATACACTCTCATACTACGCTCTGTCTGGAGGTTTCCATGAGTGGCGAAGTCCAAGACAGTGTCCAAAATAAGCTTTCTTGCCCTTCATTGCCTAAAGTCATGGTGGCCTGGACACCCTTCCTGTGAACCAGGTGTGATCAAATAGGCCTGCCCTTAATACACCTCTGCTTCTCCAATTTGAGGCCTACTGACTGTCAGGTATAGATATTTTTATGTGAATTGGAGTCATGAGAAAACCCAAGAACCTATGTGCTAGACTCTCCAGGGCTTTGAAGAACTCATTTGACACAAAGGATGCGTATTCTCACTTGATGGAGTTCAGTAGACTTACAAAGGAAGGCAAGAGACTTCATCCACAGGGACTGCTCTTTTGGCCATTTTGGGTATGGATTCACACACGGAATGATCCATCAGGTGATGAGAATCTAAGCCACAACCTCACACAGGTCCAAGAGGCTGATTCAGACACATTATCAGGATCAATCACTTGATTTTTTCCTCTGTCTAACTAGCTAGAGAGACCTTCTCTTTTAATTGAATTTTTATCTCTGTCTGACTAGCTCGAGAGTCCTTCTCTTTTACTTGAATATTTCTACTATAACTATAATACAACCCAAGAAGATAAAATTATTACTCCATATACAATGAATCAAATTGATGATTTAGATAATTAGTTAAATACTTGGGCAATAATCATGTGCAAATCTAATGTTTCATTTGATAACCACTTACCATCTAATCCTTTATTGTCTTTTTGGTCATCACATCATGTAATTTTTCCAAAAATGACAAGAAAAACACCTATTATAAATGATACAAATATATTCACTGATGGGTCAAATAATGGTACAGCAGTAATATTTACACCTGATCAAACTTTTACATTTTTAGTACCCAAACAATTAGCTCAAAATGTAGAGATTAATGCAGTATTACAAGCTTTTGTGATGCTTAAAGCATCTGTAATTAATTTATTTTCCGATAATCAGTATATAGTTAGTGCTATAGTATCACTTGAAGATGGTAGAAGGATTTCCCCTTCCTCTACTCTTTTCTCTTTGCTTTCGACTATACAAAGTCTAATCTGGGACAGGAAAGATCCGTTTTTTATAGGATATTTCAGGACACATACAGGATTGCCTGGAGCCCTTAGTTTGGGCAATTATTTAGCAGATAAAACAACACATGACATTCATACATATTTTCTATACACTAGAAGAAGCTACAAATTTTCATAAAAAGTTCCATGTCAATGCTAATACTTTACAAAAGCGTTTCAAAGTAACTAAGGAACAAGCTAGACAAATAATAAAACAATGTCAAAATTGTGTGACCTTTTTACCACAAGTTAATCTTGGAGTCAATCCTAGAGGATTGATACCTAACCATATTTGGCAGATGAACGTCACAAACTTGCCAGAATTTGGAAAATTAAAATATTTGCATGTTACAGTTGATACTTCTTCTGGATTTTTGATGGGCTCCCTTCTTGCTGGAGAAAAAAACTAAAGATGTTATAGCTCATTGCTTACAAAATTTTGCCACTGTGGGCGTTCCAAAAGAGTTAAAAACAGATAATGCCCCTGCTTATACTTCTACTTCTTTTAAACAATTTTGCTCATCATTTGGCATTACTCATATAACAGGAATCCCATACAATCCACAGGGAGAAGGCATAGTTGAAAGAGCACATGAAAATATTAAAACGTACATATTAAAGCAAAAAGAACAAATTGGGAAGGGGTATATATTCCCCAAAGGTAAACTTAAAATAACCCTTTTACTCTAAATTTTTAAATTTGGGTTCATCAGGTCTTAGTGCTGCAGAAAGGCATATATGTCCAAAAAATGTACATAAGCCCAAGGTACTTTGGAAGGATATTCTAACAGGAAAATGGAAAGGTCCTGACCAAGTAATTGTCTGGAGTCCGGCGTCTGTTTTTGTGTTTCCACAGGGAGAACAGTAGCCAATTTGGATTCCAGAGATATTAACTAAAGAGATTTCTGCAGACCAAAAATAAGATGATTTGGCTCAAATCAATAAGAGCTGATATGCAGAACTCCAGTTTGGCTGTTCTTATATCTGTGACAGAACCAGAATGTTTTTTTCAAATCTATTTTATTATTCCCCTTTCTCATATCATGAAGTTTTATTTTGTTTTTTTTAGCTCATACAGAACTAGGTTAATGTTTTGCTGATCAGTTCTATTTTTGGACAATAGAGTTTTTAGACATTGCAATGGAGATTTCACCTGTAAAAAGTCATAAGGCCTTTAATATTATGCATGTGTTGTATGTATTATATTATGTGTGCACTTGTGTTTTGTGTTATATGTTTGATTTCACATCTTTTCTGTGTTGACTATATTATTTTCAAGTTGATATACTCTGTCTTCATTATCTGATGTTCTGACTTCTACTTGATCTAGTCTGTTTGTAATATTCTCATTAGTGCTTTTAATCTGATTTACGGTTTCTTGCATTTCTATGATTACAACTTGATTATTTTTTAACACCTCTATCTCCTGATAAAGCTCATTCTTTGCGGATTTAATTTGTGTGGTTAGTTCCTCTTCAAAATATACTTTCAATGCTTGGATTTGCTGTCTCATGTCTTCTCTAATATTCCGTTCCATCTGAATTAGGAATGCCTTGATTTCTTTCCCTGTCCATATTTCTGATTCTTCTAGGTCCTCCTGTATATTTAGATTGTCCTGCATTGTTTGTAACCCCTTTTTCCCTTGTTTTTTCATATTGTTCACGTTGCTTTCCAGCTCTGTTTGACTGCTTTGTAACTGCTTTCTCCTATACATTTGTTTTGGCTTTGTATATCTCTGTTGTCTCTCTTTTGTGGTGGAAGATTATGCCTAAAAATTTTGGGCTTTGTTGTACTTTAAAGCTGATTCATTCAATTCATATAAGGCTTCTAGGTTCTGTATTCATATAATGATTTGCTGTTTGTTCTTAGGACTATATGTTTAGGTTGGGTGCTCTGGTGGTACAATGGTTAGTATGTCTCGGCTACTTTAGAAGATTGCTCCACTGAAGGTGGATACTACCAGGCAATTGGATCAGGGTGTTGGTAGTAGCTAGGTATTTAGGAGTCTTATAGACAGCCTCGAGACATTCACCTATTTGCATTTAGACAATTACACACAATGGAAGATGTAATGCTTGGAATGAGAGTTGGGGGGTAGGAGAATGAAGGTGCTCTTAAAAAGAAAAAAAGGATAGAGGGAGAGATAGATTAGAGGGGGATGAAAAGAACAATAAAACTTGAAATGGGATAGAAAGAGAGAAGGAAAAGGGGGGAAAGGAACAGGGAGAGAAGAAGGAGAGAAAAAATATCAACAACAGCAACAACAACAACAAAAAAAATTAAAGTCTTAGAGATCCACCTTCTTCTCTTCCAGTAGGCGGAGCTGTGCCTTCCAAGCGGAGTGTCTGCTCTCTACCTGCCGAGAGTTATCCCTGTAGGGCATCTTCTGGGGGTCTCTCAGACTTGTCAGTCCAGAGCCATTTCAGTTCTCCAGCTCTTAACCCCCTTCCTCCTGTCAGCCTGCCAGCCAGGTCCTGTTCCCCAGAAGTGATTCTCCAGAGATCTAGTTACACTTGCAGCCCCACCGAGTGCCCCTTTTAAGCCTCAGTGCTGTGGTAAACTGGCGGATAAGACCTTAGGGGTCACCACTGGTGATATGGGGGCCTTGGGTTCTGGGCTCCCCTCTGCTTCCCTACGGACACGACCCCTGAGAAGTCAATGAAGTTTCCTGGCTGCTTATATCAGTATGGGGAGTCACACACCTGCTAAAGTGGATTTTGAAGGGAAGGAATTTCGCCGGCCGAACTCCGATGATGTCACCTCTCTGCTATGGTGGGCCCCAGGCTTCTTGCCGGATTGACCGAGGGGAGGGGTTGGACTGGTCCGGCCCGGTTCACCTCAGCTCCTGGCGCGTGGAGGCTTGGCTAAAGACTTCTTCCTGCCAAGCTGTGTCTCGGCGTCTAGCAGGACCCAGTCACTTTGGCTGCGGGCCGGTGGACGGATCTGCAGCTGTGCCCGCGGAGCGCAGACTGTGGCTGGTGAATCTCGAACTCCGCGTCTAGTGGCAGGGTCCCACTCGTCCGGGTCACACAGACGCTTCAAAAAAATTCTTGTAGCTCCCGGGCAGTCTTCCTTCAGTGGAATTTTGCTAGGAGAATCTCCGTTGGTAGAATCCAAGAGTTATCCTTGCGACTTTATGACCCCATCACTGGCATTAAAAGCGCAACCTCTCTGCCCGCCGCCATGTTGGATCCACCTTTTCTTTTCATTATATTTAATAATTCTCTTCTAGACAATGTAAATTGTTAAGAAAATTGTTTTCTTTTAGTGCCTTTTGGAATGTTACATAATTCTTTCTTTAGGCATTGTTGCCAGAATTTCTATGTTCATCCCAGTGCATGTGAAGTCAAAGATAAAACCAATCTACAGCTTCGGCAATAGCCATCACTGAACTGCTTGCAGAACTTGCCTGGACTATGTATCACTTGTATGCATTGTGAACTCACCTGCCTGCATTGTGAACTATCTGTTGGTGCAGTGACGTGTGGTAGTGTTGGGGTATTTCTCTGATGATGTCATCGGTGGTACAATTTTTTCAAAGAGAGCCATCAATTGCCTTGGTGTATCTTCCTCCCTTCTGCTTGTCATGGTTGTTCAGCTAAAATTAGGGGGCCAACAGAGATGAGGCAAAGAGCCTCACCCGCCCGCTGGTACAAAGACCTCTCCACAGGTGTGGATGTATACTGGACCTGTAGTCAGTGACGGGTAAGATCCAATTACAATGGTACCAATCTAAGACAGGAGGCTGACACCTTGAGGTCAGCTCATTCGATAATGGGTAAGGACCATATGTACTATTGGACAACCTAAGGCAGGCACGGTCCCTAAGCCACATGCTTGTTGTTTAAACAGAGAGGGTTAGATGTTGAGAGCCACAGCCCAAGGGGCCAAAGCAAACTTTTAGACTGCCAGCTGATGGTTGGCTCACAGCGGCCCCAGCAACATCTAGCTGATTGGCTCCTCTGCGGTGATGCCCATTGGGCTGTTTCCCCACCCTTTCAAATTATGGAGCTGCTTTTTGGGGGACTTTTTTGGCTCTGCTCAAACAACCCAGCCAATCGACCTCAAGAGCAGGAGGAGAGGGGAGGTTGAGAGCTTGTGGGAAGCCGGTGGTGGCAGTTGTGCTCTGAGTGTTTTTCCCGAGGAGCTATTTTTTGGCGTGTGTGGTTCTAAAAATAAAGTTAGCTTTTGACAAGTGGCTCCTGAATTGTGCCCAGCCAGACTGTGTCAATCCTAAATTGATGGAGCAAAATAACCAAAATAGAATAGAAATACAAGCAGTTCAGAGGAGGCATGGTGTATAGCTGGACTTACCTTTTGTATGATAAAGGGTAGGTGTTATAAATCAAGTCAATATTAAATTGAAGTAGTTCTCCATGTGTTTTAAAGATAACAAATCCGTGAATTCCTGTCGCCCTTTATCTGTATCCTATTCAGCACATGTATTTTTGTATGCACATATAGAATCCTACCTGGTATCACATGTACACTTTTGTGAGGTGGCTGACTTGGCAGATACAAATTGTCAAAAGAGATCACTCCTCCTGAACGTTGTTGGAACTGAAAGTTAAAAATACGGGTGAGCTTCCTAGTTGAACAAGATAATACATAAATCCATGTTCAGTAAAATGAATATTTTTGGATCTGTGAAAGATATATATTTCATAATAAATTTCGATTGGCATATATATCGCTACCTTTTAATGTCTGTGCATGTGTGTGTGTGTGTGTGTGTATATATATATATATATATATATATATATATATATATATATACACACTCTCCAGATTTTTCAGAATATAAAATATATGTGTCTTATTATACAATCCCTAAATGCATTCATATTCATGTATGTGGATTTATAATCAAATGTTCACAAAATTATTCTCAGAAATATTCATCCACCTCAAATACATATTGTTTCCTAGTACTGAAATCTAAATTCAGTGAATGGTGCATAGAATTCCTAATTTTTCTACAGTATCTGACCCACTTTAACATCAATGCAAGTAGATTACTATGGTACATGATGTGTATTATGACATTCATTTTTATTCAACAATGTTACATGACTATTTCTTCAGTTTATGCACATCATAGGATATATATTTCATTCACAAGTTTTCAAATTTATAGGCATTTGTTTCACTTTCTATCACTTCCTGCTTCAGTACACATGTATTCCTCCATGTTTTTTGACTGGTCTTTTCCTGAGACTACTTTTCATTTTAGATTTCAATAATCGCTTTTGAAGCAAACCTCACACACTCTTCATGACAAACCATAACCTAAATATTACCATTAGATCTATCAATGGTTGTAATGAATGTATGTATATCAATATAAGATTTCCTGTATATTTTCAGATATCAATTCAATCCATAATTTAAAGTTGGAACCATTTATATTATTTATTCACAGTATGGTCAATTCATTCATTTTATCTATATTTGTAGACACAGGGTAGATCTATTTGTACACCCAATACTAATTTATACATCTTCAAAATATTGACCACAGAATTGGTGGAAGAAATACTCATGTCACCTGATCTACATATACACTTTATCACAGTAATATTCTGGACACAAAATGCAAAGTTCACACTTATGATTGTACCAAAACCTAAATGGAAAGTGAGCATGGATTACTAAAAACATCCAAGTCCAGATTGCCTAATGCTCTCAAATGTTAATCCTATTGGTGCTAAATATTTGTTTTTTTCTAAGATTGTATATTCAACATCTACCATGTTGAAAATGTCTAATCCTATCAATCAATTTATACTTTGCCTGATTTCTTCATGTCTCTATTGATATCTGCTTCCCTATATATTTTCCCCAGTTAATCATTGTGACTGACTCATCACATGTTCTGACATTTACATTCATTCTCTACGAGAAACCCTATTGCTAAAGAACTTTTGGACCAAATCCTATACTCACTCTTCTTCCTAAACTTACTGACTATCTTTCCAATCCTACCGACTACCCTTTTTAAGTGGATGTTTTCTTCTACATTCAATCATGCAATTTACAAGGTCCTATGCCATTGTTTATCGATTTTTCTGAGACATCTGTGCAGAAGGTATTTCAAAGCTAAGTATCCCAATCAAGGACCCAATGCTCTTCTGGGCTTCAAATCTTACCTAGACTTCTGTATTCATACTTATATTTCACCTGTATATTCTTGTAAATATCACAGGTTCCCAATGCCATTATTCATCATGCAGAATGATTCCTAACCCAAATCGAACCTGTTATTACCCTAACCATACACTGTTCCCTCAATCTAACTTTACAGAAAAGCAGGGACAGAGTTGGTCTTACAATCAGGAGTGTAGGGGATCTTCCACCTGCTGAGAACCTCAAAGGTCAATACAGAAATGATCCATGGAGAAGATGTAGGCAGCAATGAAGGACCTGAGGGAGGAAAAGTCAACTTCCATCGCAAACAACCTGGTCAGGGTGAAGGGATGTGTCTGAATCAGCCTCTTTCATCTTAATGTAGAGAAGATGGACCAAACCAAGCCTGTGTGGAGAGCTGTGCCCAGGTGCCTATGGTTGATATACCATTCTAACTTGTGAAAATGTCACAGCAAGTAGGTGCACCCTCCATCTCATGGGACCCTTGGAAGCAACTGTTAGGACAAAGTGGTTGCCAAGGCAGTGACTTCATTCACTTCCTGAAGGAAGTTACCTCACATAACTTCCTTGGTGATGGAACTCTCTAAACTTGGGATTCAGGAAGCCAGGCAACCACAGCCAGTTCCAGTCCCAGTTCCAGTTGTCTCACTTGTTTGGGTAAACCAAGGACAGAGTCAGTCTTTCTTGGTACCTAGTTATGTGAGGATGGCCAAATGCTAGGAAAGCTAAGAAGAGGGGCCTTTCCTGAGAAAGAAGGTAGTGGCTCACCAGTGACTTTTGACAACTTCACAGAGTTGGCCAAGGAGACGAGAACTGAGACAGCACAGTGCATTTCGTGGAAATATAGTATGTCCCACCCATCATAGGACACTCCGGATAGTCACAGACCTACTTTGTGAAAGGTGGTGTCTTTTTGAGTGTGGGTGTGAGTTTGTGGTTTTGTCTCATGTTCTGAAAATATGTAGGAAAGGCGATTTGTTTGGTTTGGAGAGGACTGTATCTAGTATGTCCTCTGACAAGGTGAGTGTTTCTATTACTGTGTATCCCACTCTCTCCGTGGTCTTAGTATTAGAAAAAGAATGCATCATGGATGTGTTCTGTCTAGTAGAAAGCTTCCCAGCATTCATACTGCCAATTTATGAATGGACTGCGACTAGCCTTATCAATGGGCAAAACCTACTATCTTTCTAAGTTCCTGTTTTCTTCCTGAATTCCGGACACTCTCCAGAATAGGCTCAAAGTTTTGTGTCCAAGCTATGTAGCACCTCCAAGCTCTGTCACATGGCAATGTACTGGATAGCTGAAGGGAAGTGGAGCATGTCAGAAAACTCAGATATCAGGAAACTCAGATACCAGGAAAGTCTCAGTGGAGAAACCCTGCTTTGGGACATTTGCTTACCTATTTTTCTGTTGCCCTGAATGTAAGGAATTCTTTGGCTCAGGCCACCCCTTTGTGAAGCCTGAAGAAAACTGTATTCAAATGGAAATGAGTGGGCATCACCTGTGGCTCTTCGCTTAATTGCTTTGGAAATGGATGTGTCTGAATCAGCCTCTTGGCGCTCGGTGAAGCTGGGGCTTAGATTGTCAGCACCTGATGGATCTAAAGAAATATCCCTTGTGTGCATCCATAACCAAAATTCGAAAAGATCAGTCATTGTGGATGAAGTCTCTCACCTTCCTCTGTTAGGTTCCTGACCTCCATCAAGTGTGATTATTGACCCTTGAGTAAAATGAGTTTTTGAAAGATCTGCAGATGTGCTAGTGTTGTCTCATGACTACAAACCACATAAGAATCTATACCTGACAGTCAGTAGGCCTCAAATAGTAGAAGCAGAGCAGTATTAATGGCAGGCCTATTTGATCACTCCTGGTTGACAGGAAGAGTGTGCAGGCCACACTTACTTTAGGCAAATGAGGGGAAAGGAAGCTTATATTGGACACTGTCTTGAGCTGCGCCACTTATGGAAACCTCTAGCCAGAAGTTATGATGAATATCTATATGGAAGAAAATGAGGGCCATGTGGGAGTGTTTTGGTTATAATTGTGGTCATTTTTGTGGCAGTTGGAAGAGATGACTGGGTCCACCAGGGCTTCACTCTTGGGTGATTCCCCTTATAGACTGACTTCTGGAACTGACCTCAGAGTAGTATTGCCATGAATTGAGTTGGGATTTTAGGAGGCCACGCATGAGATTCACCCTTGGAATCTGAAATCTAGTCCCAGGTTGGTTTTCCACAGAGCACTGTGAATCTCAGCCAGGATATCACATGATTTTATTATGAAAAACATGGAAGCCATAGTTGAGAGTCAAAACACACATGGACCTCACATTGTACAGTTCAATGGGCCTGGCTTCATGTGACCTTTTGGCCACTCTTTGGGAAGCCTTTCCTGTGAGTGTTGTCCAGAGATTTCATTGAAATGAACTTCCTCACCATTTAGTGGTTCCTGAATGAATTGAAACCCACAGTGCCTCCAACTTCATCCTTGAAAAATGGCTAGATGAATACCATCAAATTTTTGAAATTCCCATGACCAGGTGGCACTGGAGAAACTTTGGATGTCCTGTTGCTGATCATGAGTATACAATACAGTGCCTTGATTGACTGGGTTTCATGAAAATGTTGAAGAACAGTGATGCCAGTAAGTTGGAGCCTCCTGAGTAGTGGGCCTAGAGTAGTGGTGTGCAGGTGTGTGATAAAACATCTGTGGTGGAGTCATGTGGACCTTCCATTGGCTTCCAAATAGCCTGTGACTGATATAGTGTAGCCAGCAGACCCTTATATGTAAATGCATCCTGTTATATGGAGAGTTTTCAGGGCAATGTTCAGAATCAGGTTGCTATGGTCAAGGGGCCAAGCTATGTGGGATAAAGGCCTGGTTGGTGCATTCTCTTGCAGACCCTGACACACCACACGTGACAGAACTCCCTCTAGCACTTTGTCCCAGTTGAAATCTTTGTATTTCACGAAGCAAATACCAAACTCCCAGTACAGCAGCAAGAAACACCACGAAAATTGGAGGATGATCAAATGGTTTCACAGTCCTCACAGGGAGACACATAGCTCCCAGTGGCCACAGTTTACCTACAAAGAGAGAATTCAGCACTGCTGTCTCATGTTCATTGGAAAATAAGAAACAAGATCTTTCAGGTCACATAGATGCAGATCCAGCTTTAATTGTCTCACCACAAATGAAGATTAAGCTCCTGACAACAACATATATTTCAAGTGCCCAACCTCAGAGGCAGTTTCTCAAGAAGTCTTTAGGCCAGCAAAGCTCCATTTTTGTGGAGGGTTTACCCTGTCCATTACTTTTGTAAACTCCTCTACCACCTCCAAGTTTGTGAACAACTGAGCATATTGCATTCCATATATATATGCACAGATTTTCGAACTCTTCTCCTGTAATTGTGTCTTACTTGGGGCAAAGGTAATGTCAAGGCATTGTTCTGGATAAGAGTGGGAAGATTTTTCAAAGCACATAATTACATACACATTGGATACCTTTTCCAATTTTCCATTGGAAATACTGAATCCCTGACACTAACCCTTAGTCTACTAGACTCTGACTACTTATCCTAATATGATGGAGAATAATAATCCAAACAGAATAGAAATACAAGCAGTTCAGAGGAGGCATGGTGTATAGTTGAATTTGCCTTTTGCATTATGTAGTGTAGGAGTTATAAATCTAGTCAACTTTTGTAGAAATTGTTCTCCATGTGTTTTTAAAGTTAACAAATATGTGAATTCCTGTCTCCCTTTCTCTGTAGCCTATTTGCACATGTATTTTTATATGCACATATAG
The DNA here is from genome assembly GCF_048772815.1 of Callospermophilus lateralis. Taxonomy (NCBI): domain Eukaryota; kingdom Metazoa; phylum Chordata; class Mammalia; order Rodentia; family Sciuridae; genus Callospermophilus; species Callospermophilus lateralis. The sequence goes on along the minus strand of NW_027512993.1, from coordinate 103,133 downwards.
AATCCTACAAGGTACAACACGTACATTCTTGTGAGGTGGTTGACTTGGCAGATACACATTGTGAGAAGAGATCACTTCTCCTAAATGCTGTTGGAAGTTAAAATTCGAACTCTGTGTGAGCTTCCTAGTTTAACAACATTATACATAAATCCATGTTCAGTAAAATGAATATTTTTGAATCTGTGGATGATATATATTTCATGGTGAATTTCAATTGGCATATATATTGCTACTTTTTAATGTCTGTGTGCATGTGTGTGTGTATGTGTGTGTGTGTGTGTGTGTGTGTGTGTGTGTGTGTGTATATATATATATATATATATATATATATATATATATATATATATATACAAACTTTCCAGATTTTTCAAAATATGAAATACATGTGTCTTTTTATACATTTCCTAAATTCATTCATATTCATATATGTGAATTTATAATCAACTTTTCACAAGATTATCATCAGAAATATTCATCCACCTGAAATATGTATTTGTTTCCTAGTACTGAAAACTATCTTCAGTGAATGGTGCCTACAAATCCTAAAATTAATACAGTAACTGACCCAGGTTAACATCAATGCAAATTGATTCCTATGGGACATGATGTGTATTTTGACGTTCATTTTTATTCAAAACTGGTACATTACTATTTCTTCAGTTTATGCACATAATAGGATATATATTTCATCCACAAGTTCGCTAATTTAAAGGCATTTGTTTCACTTTCAATCACTTCCTGCTTCAGAACACATGTATTTTTTCATGGTTCTTGACTGGTCTTTTCATGAGACTTCTTTCGAAACATATTATTTTTGATTTCCATAATCACTTTTGAAGAAAAACTCACACACCTTTCATGATAAACTATAACCTTAATTTTACTATTAGATGTATAACTAGTTGGAATGAATGTATGTATATCAATATAAGATTTCTTATATATTTTAAGATATGAATCCAATGCATTATTTAAAGTGGACCAGTTATATTATTTATTAACAGTATGGTCTATTCATGCATTAGCTCTATATTCATAGACACAAGGTACACCTCTTTGTACCCCCAATACTAACTTATTAATCTTCAAAATATTGCTCCCAGAAATGATGGAAAAATTACTCATGTCACCTGATCTACATATACATTTTATCACAGTAATATTCTGCAGACAAAATGCAAGGTTCACACTTATTATTGTATCAAAGCCTAAATTAAAAATGAACATGGATTACTAAACACAGCCATGTCCAGGTTGCCTAATGCTCTCAAATATCAATCCAATTAGTGACTACATATTGGTTTCTTCCTAAGATCATATATTCAAATTCAACCCTGTTGAAAATGTCTAATCCTATCACCCACTTTATATTTTGCCTTATTTCGTAATATCTCTATTGATATCTGTTTTCCTACATATTTTCTCCGGTTCACTATTGTGACTGACTCTTCACGTGGGCTAACATTTACATTCACACTCTAAACAAAACCCTATTGATAAAGAATATTTTTTTTCCAAAACCTATACTCATTCTTCTTCCTACACCTAACAACTATCTTCCTAATCCTACCGACTATCCCTTTTTGACTGAATGTTCTTTTCTACACCCAATCATCAAAGTAAACACTGGGCGAGCTTCGGAGGAAGAGACCACCAAAAGACTATCTCATGCAACAGCAAAGGGTTTATAGGGGGTCAGCATGCAGGGGATCGGAGCTCACTTGAATAGAGCAGAGAGCCCTGAGAAGAGCTTAAGCAGAGCTTATATACTTTCTTTGGGGAGGGCAGGGAGTGAAGTTTATTGATGGGTGAGGGAGAGTGGGCGGTTTGCATTCAACCGGGTGAGGGAGTACATTCTGCAGTTTGGCATTTGGGGACAGGACATTCTGGGAACAAGATTAGCAAACAGTTCTCAAGATTTGAACTGTGTTTTGTTAAGCATACAGAAAAAAAAGTGACAAGTACCTATTTTATTAATCTTTCATTCCCCACTTCTTCTTCTAGCTACTTTTAATCATAAAAGTGATCATTGTGGGGTGTCACATTCTATGTCTGCTAGTGGGGTATTACCATGAGTTTAACTTGTCCAAATTTGAGCTTAGAGAAAAGAAATTACACGGTTGAGCAAACAGGGTTTTATAGTTAGCAATAATATGGAGATTATTATCGGACAGCCCAGGGTTGATAAAAAAGTAGTCAAACAGGGGGACTATGTGAACCAAGACTCAAACCACTTTTTTTGGTCCTCTCACTCTCTCATTGACACTCTTCAAGGTGTCTTTTTAATATAATCATATTTTTTTTTACAACTCCATTATGCTCGGAATAAACACAACATTCTTCCCAGGAAGTGACAAATACCTATTTTATTAACCTTTCACTTCCGACTATCCCTTTTTGACTGGATGTTCTCTTCGACATTCAATCATCCAAGGTACAAGGTCCTATGCCATTGTATATTGATTAATCTGACCAATCTGTGCAGAACCTAATTCAAATCTAAGTATTCAAATCAAGGGCAAAATGCTCTTTTGGGCTTCAAATCTTACCTAGATTTCTGTTTTCATACATATATTTCACCTATATATTCTCATACATATCGCAGGTTCCCAATACCATTATTCATCCAGCAGAATTATTCCTAACCCAAATCACACATGTTATTAACCCTAACCATACACTGTTCCCTCAATCTAACATTACAGAACAGCAGGGACAGAGTTGGTCTTACAATACAGGAATGTAGGGGATCTTCCACCTGCTGAAAACCTCAAAGGTCCATGCAGAAATGATCCCTGGAGAACATGTAGGCAACTATGAAGAACGTGAGAGAGCAAAAGTCATCTTCCATGGAAAACAACCTGGTAAGGATGAAGGGTTGTGTCTCATTCACCCTCTCTCCTTAATGTAGAAAAGATGGACCAACAGAGGCCTTTGTGGAGAGCTGTTCCCGGGTTCCTATGGTTGAGATACCAATCTAACTTGTGAAAGTGTCAGAGGAAGTATGGAAGCAACTGTTCGGAAAAAGTGGTTGCTAAGGCAGTGACGTCATTCAGTTTCTGAAGGAAGTGACCTCACCTCACTTCCTTGGTGATGGAACTCTCTGAACTTGGGATCCAGGAAGCCTGGCATCCAGAACCAGTCCCAGTCCCAGTACAGTGGGATCACTTGTTTGGATTTACCAAGGACAGAGTAAGTCTTTTTTGGTACCTACTGATATGAGGATGGCCAAATGCCAGGAAATTTTGAAGACTGGCCTTTCCAGAGAAAGCAAGAAGTGGCTCACCGCGGGCCCCTGATATTTCACAGAGTTGGCCATGGAGACCAGATCTGAGACAGGACAGGCCATTTCTGGGGAACATAGTATGGCCCACCAGTCAGAGGACACTCTGGATAGTCACAGACTTACTTTGGGGAAGGAGGTGCCTTTTTCAGTGTGGGTGTGAGTTTGTGGTTTTGTCTTATGTTCTGAGAATAGGTAGGAAAGGCGGCTTGCTTGGTTTGGAGTGGAATGTTTCTAGAAAGTCTTTTGACAAGGCGAGTGTTTCTATGTCTGTGTATCCCACTGTGTCCGTGGTTGTAGACATTAGAAAAGAGAATGCATCAATGGATGTGTCCTGTCTAGTAGAAAGCTTCCCAGCATTCATCCTACCCATTTTAGGAATGGACTGCAGGTTGCCTTATCGATGGACAACATGTACTGTCTTCCTAAGTTCCTGTTTTCTTCCTGAATTCTGGCCACTCTCCACAATAGGCTCATGGTTTTGTGTCCAAAATATGTACCACCTCCAAACTCTGTGACGTGGCCATGTAATCCATAGCTGAAGGGAATGGCAAGCATCTCAGAAAACTCAGATATCAGTGTGACCAGGAAAGTCTCAGTAGAGAAACCCTGCTTTGGGCCTTTTGCTTACCTATTGTTCTGTTGCCCTGAATGTCAGGAAGGTCTTTGCCTCAGGCCACCCTTTGTGAAGCCTGAAGAAAACAGTTTTAAAATGGAAAGGAATGGGCATCACCAGTGGCTCTTTGCTTAATTACTTTGGAAAGGGATGTGTCTGAATCAGCCTCTTGGCCCTGTGTGAGGCTGTGGCTTAGATTATCAGCATCGGATGGATCTAAAGAAAGATCCCATGTGTGCATCCAAAACCAAAATGGCAAAAAATCAGTCATTGTGGGTGAAGTCTCTTGCCTTCCTGTGTTTGGTTCTTGACCTCCATCAAGGGAGTATTGGAATTTTTGTGTCAAATGAGTTCTTCCAATCCCTGCAAAGGTGCTTGGGTTTAATAATGACTCCAAATCACATACTATACCTGATAGTCAGTAGGCCTCAAATTGGAGAAGTAGAGCAGTATTAATGGCAGAACTATGTGATCAATCCTGGTTCACAGGAAGGGTGTCCAGGCCACCCTGAATTTAGGTAAATGAGGAGAAGGGAGCTTATTATGGACACTCTATTGGGCTGTGCCATTTAAGGAAACCTCCAGCCAGAGATTATGATGAGTGACTATATGGAAGTAGATGAGGGCCATGTGGGATTGTTTTGATTTTAATTGTGGTAACTTGTGTGGCTTTTGGAAGAGATGACTGTGTTCACCTGGGCTTTAACACTGGCGTGATTCTCCTAGAAGACTGAGTTCTGTAACTGACTTCAGAGTAGTAATTGCTTTGGAAATGGATATGTTTTAATCAGCCTCTTGGCCCTGTTTGAGGCTGTGGCTTAGATTATCAGCACCAGATGGATCTAAAGAAAGATCCCATGTGTGCATCCAAAACCAAAATGGCCAAAAGAGCAGTAATTGTCGATGAACTCTTTCGCCTTCCTCTGTAAGGTTCTGAAAGAATAAAAGAAATTGAAATTGAAATGTAAAGAACCAGGTTTTGTAAAGTTTCCAAGCTGCACTCAGCACCTGAAATTTCTGTGGCAGTTAAGACAATTCCCGGATTTGCACATTAGATGTGTGTTGAAATCTTCCCTGAGGACCTAGTTACTTAACAGCCCCTTCCCAGAAACCATGCAGCTCACCACGTATACATCACAGTGCATCCACCAATCAATTTAAATGTATACCCCTTCTTACGGCTGACCAATCACCCCGTGCCCAACCTGTTCCCGCCAATGAATGTGCTAATCATGTTTTAGAGTTGTTATTTGATTTTCCCGCGGTATATGATGATTTGCTAAAGGAGGCTATGATGTATGTAAAGTCCCTGCCCTCTCTAAAGAATGTATATAAACTCCGCTCAAGTGGTTCTCGGGGCTCTTTGTTCTTTGTTCCTCTGAAGTGAGCCCTGAGCTCCAGCACGCTATACCCCCAATAAACCCTTTGGTGTTGCATGAGAAAGCCTGTTGGTGGTCTTTTCCTCCGATGTTCGCCCCACCTTTTCATCTGGAGGCCCCAGGTGAGATATCCGGAGCAGCAGATGAAAGACCCCAAGGGACTCCTCTCGGGGTAAGAAAGGCGCCTCTTTCTGGTTTCGGGTTTCAGGTTAGGGCTTGGCAAAGTGGCTGTCGGTGAAGAGCATTAGCTCTCTCTGACAGTGGGTGGCAGACGTGTCACAGAGCTACTGGCCACGTCCCTGGGGGACACTCCAGAGGACGAGGGAAATCAAGGAATATTAGTTTCCTCAACTCGGTTATATTTTGCTTCAGGATTCGGTTTGCCAGCCCATCAGGTTTTGTTGGCTACACAGTTTTGTTCATTGTCCCGAACTCATGTTGAGTTTACTGTCTGTCTTTATTGTCTAACCCATCAGGTTTTGCCAGTTACTGAGTTCTAATATTTGTCTTGGACCCATGTTAAACGTTTACTGTTTGTCTTTGTTTGTTTTGCGTTTGTGTCGTCACTGTCTTTTTTTGAGTAACTCCCATTATGGGACAAAGCACTTTCACGCTTCTGTCCCTGACCCTTGATCTTTGGACTGATGTCCGCTCAAGGGCCCAGAATCATTATTTTTCAGTTAAATGTCAGACCTGGCAGACTCTCTGTGCTTCAGAATTGCCCATCCTCAAAGTCGGGTGGCCCCCAGAAGGATCCTTCTACTTCAATCTAATCCGAAAAGTCAGAGATATTGTCTTTCAGCCGGGACCACGTGGCCACCCAGATCAACAGCCATATACCCCTTCCCCAGGATCCTATCATTCAAACCTTCCTTTCCCTCCCCATCTTCCCCCCATTCTTCCTGAGTCACAAGACTGGACAATCCTCCCCCTCCTTATCCTCTGCCCTCGCTCCCCAACCCCCAACACATTCCAGATGATTCTCCCGCCACTGACTCAGCCTCTCCGCCACTAGAGGCAATTGGGCCAGACCCAAGCCCTCCAAGGGACTTCTCCGCAGCAGCAGCAGCCCCTCCTTTTCTGGTGGAAGCTGGGCCACCTAAAGAAACCCGCCAGCTACGGAAAATAGAAAACTCAGAAGCCACTGTGATGCTCCCTCTTCATCCTTATGGGCCCATGAACCGACCAAACTGGGATCCCAACACCTTTGAAGGTTGGTAGCATCTTTCCACTTATCACAGAGCTCTAATAGCGGGGCTCCGAGTGGCCGCCAGAGGGCCGACTAATTTGGCCATGGTAAGAGAGATAATCCAACGTCCGAATGAGTCTCCCTCTATGATTCTGGAGAGAATTATGGAAGCATATAGGAAATATACTTCTTTTGATCCTCAGGCAGAGGACGAAAAAACATCTGTTGCAATGGCCTTTATCCAGTTTTGATTCTGACTCCTTAATGTGTTCGACTACATGATTGGTTGCCTTAGGTGGCGTAATCAGGGTGCGGCCAACAGTCATCCACCCTGTGGCTCTTGCTGAGGTTGTCCGAGCATAGACAGCAAACTCAACATAGCCCCAACGTTTGGCCTTGGGGTCAGGTATATCTGAAGTATACGATCCATTGTTATCGGATGAAGAGCCTTTATGCCACTTTAGGTAACTAGAAGTCAACCCTTCAGAGTAGCCAAGTGAGTGGTAAGAACAGCTACCACGTTCATCATGGAACCTGCATGACCAATAGGGACACCCATTATATATCTCAGGCCACCAATGACAATAGTCTTTGGTTTGATTAAAAAGGAAGCAAATGAAAGGCCAGTTCCAGCTACCAGGGACGAAGGTCCTTGAAGGTGACAATTTTAGGGAAATAGAGGTGCAGTTGTGGATGAAGCAAGTAGTTGCATCCACTGCGCGGACCTTCTGCATGCCATGTTCTGAGTATCGTTCCCGAAGAGTGAATAAATACATGGTAGGTTAGGAGGGTAAAGACAAGTCCCAACAGAGCACAGAAAAAAAGCAGAGCACAAAAAACAAGCAGTTAGAGAAGACTAGGGTGTTGGGAGAGCTCATTGTGCCTTCTTTAAGAGGAATTGGGCTGCAGGGAACACCGTGTGAGCCGCAACTTAAATGGGTGAGATGGTGTGGAAAGCAGGATTAAAGGGGAGCTTCAGGAGGTGATTCTTGGAGTTCCTCTGGCATGGTCCTGTGGTCAGCAGGTGGGGCCTCCTGGTGATATGGCTTCAACCTAGAAATGGGAATCCAGGGAGTGAGACGGTTGTCTGGTAAGGAGAGTTTGGCGGCGGTGGGGGTACAGAGAATGAAAGGATAGGGGCTTTCCCATTTTGGTGCAAGAGTCCCTTTCTCCTCTGGGGTATTATAATAGACTAGACTCCCAGGTGTTAAGGGAGGAGTGTTTGGAGAGGAGACTGGGTCCGGAAGAAGCCAGTTCTGACATTTCCAGTGTTCAGAGCGGAGATGAAACAAGAGAGGCAAAGACAAATCTCGGGTGAGAGGTCCTTGTGAAGTGACCAACCCAGAGGGTATAAGAGGTCTTCCATACATTATCTCAAAGGGAGACAGTAAAGATGGTTTCTTAGGGAGAGCTCTGATTCGAAGCAAAGCAAAGGGAAGGATTTTGACCCAGTCTAAGTTTAATTCCATTGTCAATTTGGTAAGGACTTCCTTCAGAGTATGATTTACCCTTTCCACTTTCCCTGAAGCCTGGGGGTAATATGGACAGTGGAAATGCCACTTGAAGGAGAGGGCTTGAGAGACCTTTTGTGTGATCCTAGAAATAATCTCAGGGCCATTGTCATATTGTAGGGAAGTGGGCATACAAAACCTAGGGATGATGTCTGTCAGTTAGATTGAAGCTACAGTGGAAGCCTTTTTATTGGAAGTGGGAAATGCCTCAACCCAAACAGAGAAAGTGTCCACAAAGACAAGGAGGTATTTAGTGTGCCATACTGTGGGCATGTTGGTGAAGTCTACTTGCCAGTCAGCAACGGGAATGTGTCCCCGGGCTTGGTGGAAAGGGAAAGGTTTGGGCCTTAAAGGAGTATGAGGTTTGGTCCGCTGACAGATCTGACAATTAGAGGCTATATTCTCTATCATGGCTATGTCAGAAGGGTAGAGGGAGAAGAAGCTCTGTAAAAAAGGGTCAAAGACTGAGAATTGGAATGGTGTAGAGTATGAAGGAACTTGAAAAGATCTTGTTCTTACTGGAAGAAGTAGGGGCTTCAGATGAGCTGTCTAAAGTGGCCATAATATGTACCCCTTAGGGGCCATAATTGGAAGTGGTAGCAGGCATTCGTGGCGCCTGGTCAGCTTTGGCATTGCCCTCAGTGATAAGAGAGCCGTCCTTCTGATGGGACCTACAATGGACAACTCCCAACTGGGTGGGTAAGTGGGAGGCCTCCATCAGATTGGTTATAAGAGCCTAATTAGTGATCGCATTACCTTTGGTGGTAAGTAGGCGTCGCTCCCTTCATATTGAAGCATGGGATAATAAGATCTGGAAGACATATTTTGAATCAGTATAGAGGGTGAGGGATTTGCCTTGTGCTAGAAGGCAGGCACGAGTGGCTGCTATAAGTTCAATCTGCTGGTTGGTAGTTCCTGAAGGCAAAGCTTTGGCGTCTATAATCTCAGTGGCTGAAACTACAGCATATCCAGAGTAATGAGTGCCGTTGTGCCTAAAGGAACTGCTGTCAGTAAACCAGATAAGGTCAGGCTTGGTGAGTGGTTCCTCAGAAATGGAAGAATGACAGGGGAGGAAATCTTCGAAGGTTTCCAAGCAATTATGAGTTGGTGTGTTAGACGTGGGAGTCATTGGGAGCAGTGAGGCAAGGTTCAGTGCAGAGCAGGGGAGGAAAGTAATATTAGGGTTTTCCAGAAAGGAAGTGAGGAGCGACAGAACTCTGGATGGAGGAAGGGTTTGAAGGCCCTTATAAGCTGAAAGATCTTTCAAGTGATGTGGGGAGTGGATAGTTCAAGGTGCCCCAAAACTCAGCTTAGAGGCTTCTTTGTGTAAAATTTGTCCAGCAACCAGAGCTCTTAAGCAAGGGGCTCACCCACGGATGGTAGAGTCTAGTTTCTTGGAAAATATGCCACAGGTGCAAATGTAGGCCTATAGTTTCGACCTAAGACCCTAAGTGCTTGCCCCCCTTTTTCATGGACATATAGATGAAATGGTCTTGAAAGATCAGGAAGGTGAAGGGCAGGTGCCTTTAAGAGGAGTTGCTGAAACCTGCGGAAGTGGTAGATGGGGGAGGAAACAAGAGATTCACTAGGGGGTCCATTTGCTTGGTCATACAGGGGTTTGGATAGAAGAGAATAATTTGGGATCCAGGCCCTAAAATAATCTGCTAATCCTAGGAATGATAGTATTTTGGCTTTCATATTGGGCACTGGAAGATCAGAGAGGAGTTGCCTCTTATCCAATGTTATTTCCTTTTTCCCGGGTCTAAGGCAAAAACCAAGAGAGGTGACAGAAGAATGGGAAACCTGGGCCTTGTGGGGAGACTCCCTATATCCCTTGTCTGCTAGGAAATTAAGAAGCTGAGCAGTGTGGGATTGAGAGTGTTCCCAGAGGGACTACATAGAAGAAGGTCATTGACATATGGAAGGAGAATAGTGTCAGGACAGGTCGGGTGAAAGGATGTGAGGTCCTGGGCAAGAACTTGGCCAAAGAGATGGGGGCTATCCCTGAATCCCTGTGGGAGGACAGTCCAGGAAAGCTGATGAGAATGGTGAATGTGAGAGTCAGTCCATGTAAAAGCAAAGATATTCTGAGATTCTGAGAACAAGGGAATAGAAAAGAATGCATCTTTTAAACCTAGGACCGAGAAGTGGGTAGTAGTGGCAGGGATCTGAGAGAGGAGGGTGTAAGGGTTGGGCACTAGCGGGTGGATGGGGACCACAGAGGAGTTGACAAGGAGAAGGTCTTGAACCAGCCTGTAGGACACTTTAGGTTTCTTAAGTGCCAGAATGGGGGTGTTGAAAGGAGAGTGTGTAGGCCTAAGATACCCCTTTCATAATAAATCCTGGATGATGGGTTCTAATTCGAGGAGGGCTGTGGTTGTGAGTGGATATTGTGATTGACTAATATATCTTGAAGGGTCCCGTAAGACAATATGAATAGGACTGCATTTAGCCATAAGGGGTGTAGTTGTGTCCCAAACCTCAGGCTTAACTGGTTTAGAGAGTCATGGGAGAGTGCATTAAGGAGGTGTATCTGCCCGTAGGAACATCATGAGGAAATGAGAGGTAGGAGATGTGTGGGGTGATATGTGAATGGTGACTTTTAATAGTGAGAGTATGTCCCTTCCCAGAAGGGGAATGGGGCAATGGCTCATAACGAGAAAGAAGTGAGTGAAGGACAAAAGGAATCCCTGCATATAACATGATGGGGGGGTTTGAGGGAAAATCTGTTTACCTCCTACCCTGACAATAGGAGTTTTTGAGGGTGTGGTAGAACCCCAATACTCTCTTAAGACCGAAAAAGTGGCACCAGTATCCAAGAGGAAGGTAATGAAGCATCCATCCACCAGGAAGGTAAACCTAGGCTCTTGATTCTTGATGGTAATAGTCTGGAGGGAAAGCCCAGGGATCCATCAATCCTCCTCTCCTAAGCCCAAGAAAGGCTGTGGTTGCCTGGCGGCTGACCAACCTCCCTTTCGGGTTGTTGGGCAGTCTGCCCCCCAGTGTCCCCTTTGATGGCATTTTGGGCAGGGGTTGTAGGGTGTCCTCAGTGAAGGACAATCCCTGGCCCAATGTCCCTCCTTACCACATTTGAAGCAAGCTCCCGGGGGTGTCATATTGGGATGGCGTGGTGATGGCCTTCTCTGAATGACCTGGGCCAACATTTGGAACTTGGCATTTTCAGCCCTCTGCCTACGGCATTCACTTTAATCCTCTCTATCATAAAAAACCTTGAAAATGAAGATTTTGGTCTAAGGAGTAGCAGGGCCCTGTTCAAGCTTTTTAAGCTTGGCTTTAATGTCAGGGTAGCTTTGGGCCAGAACATATTTCATTAAGACATGACGGCCATCAGGGGTTTCTGGGTTGAGGTTTGTGTACTGTTAAAGGGCCTTGGTTAGTCTATCCAGGAATTCTGAAGGTGTTTCCTCCTTCCTTTGAATGACCTCCTGCACCTTTTTAACGTTAACAGCCTTGCGGATGGCCTTTTTCAGGCCCGCCAAGAGGCAGGATGTAAAAAGGTCACTAGACTGTAAGCCTTCAGGGGTGTTGTAATCCCATAGGGGATCGTGCTCTGGGACAGCATGAGGGCCTGTGGGGTGGTTAGGATTGGTCCTATGATTTTCATCAGCATGGGCTTGGGCTAGCTCCCAGACCATTGCCTTTCCTCAGGGAGAAGTGTATTGGCCAAGAGCATGTAGATGTCATTATGAGTGAGACTATATGCTTGCAGGACCCATTGAAACTCCCGAATGCAAGTGGTGGGGTCAGTGGTGAATGAGCCTAACTTCCTCTCTAGCTGAGTAATGTCCGACATGGAGAAGGGCACTTGGACTCTGATGACACCCTCGGGACCAGCTACCTCACAAAGGGGTACGATTGTCTTGGGGGTGGGAAGGAGTCCCTTAGACCTGGTAACAGGAGGACTGAAAGAGGCAGGAGGCGGACAGGAAGGAGAGGGAGGGGCAGGGAGTGTCTCTTTGGAAGAGGAGGAGGTGGAGCAGGCAGAAGAGGGCGGAGGGGAGGAGGATGAAATGGAAGGCTGAGGATCCCTGGAATCAGGCAGAGGAAGAGGAGGGTATAGTGGGAGAGAAGGGGCAGATAGGACTGGGGGATAAGGTGGGGGTTCATCTGCTGGGTTGAATGAGGAAGAATCTGTGAAGTCAGGAATAGAAGTAGGGGAAGAGAGGGGTTTTCAAGTAAAGAGGACCTGAGAGGGAGGGCAAAAGGAGCAGAGCAGGGTGCTGTGTGTGAAGGCTAAAATCTTAAATGCAGGGAATCTCCCTCCACTTTTTCAGATGCTGGCAGTAGTTAAAAAGGTCGCAGATGAAGTTTGGATGTAAGGAGCCTTCTGGAGGCCAATGATTGCCATTATCCAGTGGATATGTAGGCCAATCTTGGGTACAGAATTTGATTAGAAGTTTGGGCTTGATGTCTGGTGTGAGGGAGAGTGTGGCCAGATTTTTTATTAGACATTTGAGAGGTGAGGCTTCAGGTACAGATGAAGAGGTGCCCATAGTCACAGGGAGAGAAGGAAGACACAGAGAGAGAGAGAGAGAGAGAGAGAGAGAATAAGAGTAAGCGAGAGAGACAAAGAGAAAACCCGGGCTGGAACGGCTTTCAGGAAGCTCAGGGCGAACGGGGGTCAGGTGGGCGTCCCCAAAATGACCAGCCGTCATGAGGAAATACAGAGGGCACTACCTGGGCATCACCAGTGAAGTGCGATCTGTGAGACCCAATGGGTTCGGAGCCACGGGCAACCTGACGTCAGGAAAGTTTTTGTACGCAGCGGAAAAAGTCAGTAATGAAAACAGAACTCCGGTTCCGGCAGAATGTAGTTCCAGGACGGGAGTTCAGTTTTCCCCGAGCAGAGAGGCAGCTTCAGCCAGACACAGCAGCCCTGCAGCAAACAGCAACTCTAGCCAGCAGTGGCAGCGGCAGCAGAGGAGAAAAAACCACAGAGCCTCTTGTGTAAACTCAGAAGCCTCACGCCCCAAAGGAAAACGGATCACCAGAGGGTCCACTGCGACCAGTAAAGGTCTTAGTGGCAGGATTTTCCTGCCCCCTACAGGGCGTCGAGAGTGTGCCGGAAGATCAAGGTCACAAAACCAGTGGTAGCCCGAAGGGAGTTGCAGAGCCAGGGTCAGGGGAGGCTTACATATATCAGATCTGTGGTGGGTGCAGGAAGCCGGCGTCTGAAAAGAGCGGACCATGGCGGAGTGTCTCCGGGGGAGCAGGGGACGGGGCTCTTGTTAGAAAGAGCTCACCCGTATCCTCACATGGGGCACCAGAATGAAAGAACTTCCCACGCAAAGGCACTTCGCTGGGAGAATTCCAATTTTATTGCAAAAAGCTGTGTGCTTATATAGAACTAAGGGGAAGATGGAAGGGCTTAGATAAATGGCAGGCAAACCGTTTATTGGTTAGTTCTTTCAGATATCAGCTCTGGAGCCCAGGAATTAGTTCTTATTGGGGCTAAGGTTCCCCACCAGCGAGATTTCAAATTGGCGCCAGCGGGACAGTTCACACAGGTGGGAACATTTGGCACCACTGAAGAAAAAAGAAGGTAGGAAGAAGAAGTCCTTAGGCACCATGTTGGGGTTTTTCTCTGGGGTATGGCTGCCGTTTATACTTTTCCCAACAATGAGTATACCAGACAGTGCCTTGATTGACTGGTTTTCATGAAAATGGTGTTTAACAGAGATGCCAGAAAGTTGGATCCTGCTGAGTAGTGGGCCTAGAGCAATGGTGGGCAGGTGTGTGATAAAACATCTGTGGTGGGGCCATGTAGATCTTTCATTGGATTCCAAATGGCTTGTGACTGACATGGTGAAGCCAGCAGACCCTTATATGTAAAGGCACCTTGTTACATAGAGAGGTTTCAGGACATTGTTCAGAATCAGGTTGCTATGGTCAAGGGGGCAAGCTATGTGGGATAGAGGCCTGGTTCTTGTATTCTCCTGCAGACCCTGACCCACCACACGTGACAGAAATCCCTCCTGCACTGTGTCCCCGTTGAACTCCTTGTATTTCATGAAGCAAATACCAAACTCCCAGTGCAGCAGCAAGAAACACCATGAAAATAGAGGATGACTATATGGATTCAACGTCCACACAGGGAGACATTCAGCCCCCAGGGGCCACAGTTTACCTACAATGGAAAATTCAGCACTGCTGTCTCATGTTCATTGGAAAATAAGAAACCATGTCCTCCAGGTCACATTGATGCAGACCCAGCTTTTATGGTCTCACTAGAAAGGAAGCTAAAGCTCCTGACAACAACATATATTTCAAGTGCCCAACCTCACAGGCAGTTTCTCAAGAAGTCTCTAGGCCAGCAGACCTTCAAGTTTTTGGAGGGTTTACCCTTTTGGAAACTCCTCTACCACTTCCAAGGTTGTGAACTTCTGATCATATTCCATTCTAGATATGTATTCACGGATTTTCTAACTTTTCTCCTCTGATTGTGTCATACTTGGGCCGTAGGTGTTGTCAAGGCATTGTTCTGGATGAGAGTGGGAAGATTTTGGTGTAGCACATATTTACATACACATTGGATTCATTTTTCAATTTTCCATTCAAAATACTGAATCCCTGACACTAACACATACCCTACTAGACTCTGACTACTAATCCTAATATGATGGAGAAAAATAACCCAAACAGAATAGAAATACAAGCGGTTGAGAGGAGGCATGGCGTATAGTTGGTCTTGCCTTTTGCATGATATAGGGTAAGAGTTATAAATCTTGTTAATTTTTTGTTGAAATAGTTCTCCATGTGTTTTTAAAGTTAACACATATGTGAATTTCTGTCTCCCTTTTTCTGTAGCCAATTCAGCACATGTATTTTTATATGCACATATAAAATCCTACCTGGTATCACACGTACATTTTTGTGAGGTGGCTAACTTGGGAGATACAAAGTATGAGAAGAGATGACTCCTCCTAAATGTTTTTGGAACTGAAAATTCAAACTATGAGTGAGCTTCTTAGTTGAAAAACATTATACATAAATCCATGTTCAGTAAAATTAATATTTTTGGATCTGTGAATGATATATATTTCATGATGAATTTTGATTGGCATATATATTGCTACTTTCTAATGTATCTGTGTGATATATATATTTTCAAAATATGAAATATATGTGTCTTATTATACACTCCCTAAATAATTCACTGATGTTCTTGTATGTGCTTTTATAATCAACTTTTCATAAGATTGTTTTTAGAAATATTCATCCACCTGAAATACATATTTGTTTCCTAGTACTGAAAACTCACTTCAGTGAATGGTGCAAACAAAGCCTTATATTTCTACAGTAACTGACCCAATTTAACATCAATGAAAGTAGATTTCTATGGGACATGATGTGTATTTTGATGTTCATTTTAATTCAACACTGGTACATTACTATTTCTTCAGTTTTTATACATCGTAGAATATACATTTCATCCACAAGTTCACAAATTGAAAGACATTTGTAACACATTCAATCACTTCCTGCTTCAGAACACATGTATTCCTCCTTGTTTTTGACTGGTTATTTCATGAGACTTCTTTCCAAACACATTATTTTCGATTTCCATAATCAATTTTGAAGCAAAACTCACACACATTTTATGATAAACTACAACCCTAATATTACCATTAGATATATAACTGGTTGGAATGAATGTATGTATATCAATATAAGATTTCCTGTGTATCTTGGGATATCAATTTATTCCAATTTCTAAATTTGGAAACAGTTATATTATTTATTCACAGTATGGTCTATTCATGCATTCTCTCTATATTCATACACACATTGTACACCTATTTGTGCACCCAATACTAATTTATATCTCTTCAAAATATTGCTCTCAGAAATGGTGCAACAAATACTCATGTCACCTGATCTACATATACATTTTATCACAGTAATATTCTGGCCACAAAATGCAAAGTCACACTTACGACTGTACCAAAGCCTAAATGGAATATGAGTATGGATTATGAAAATCACCCATGTCCAGGTTGCCTAATACTCTCAAATGTCAATCCTATTGGTGACTACATATTTGTTTCTTCCTAAGATTATTTATTCAAACTCAAGCCTGTCGAAAATGTCTAATCCTATCAATCACTTTATCATTTGCTGATTTTCTAATGTCTCTATTGGTATCTGCTTTCCTACATATTTTCCCCAGTTCATCATTGTGACTGACTCTTCACATGTGCTGACATTTACATTTTCTCTCTACCCAAAACCCTATTGCTAAAGAACTTTTTGTCCAAATCATATACTCACTCTTTTTCCTAATCCTACCAACTAATCCTACCAACTATCCTTTTTTGACTGGATGTTCTCTTTGACATTCAATCATCCAAGGTACAAGGTCCTATGCCATTGTGTATACATTTATCTGAGACACATGTGCAGAACATAATTCAAACCTAAGTATCCCAATCAAGGATCCAAAGCCCTTCTGGGCTTCAAATCTTACCTAGATTTCTGTTTTCATAAATATATTTCCCCTCTATATATTCTAATAAATATTGCAGGTTCCAAATAACATTATTCATCCAGCAGAATGATTCGTAAGCCAAATCAAACATGTTATTAACCCTAACCATACTCTGTTCCCTCAATCTAACTTTACAGAAAAGCAGGGACAGAGTTTGTCTTACAATACAGGAATGTAAGAAATCTTCCACCTGCTGAGAAATGAAAAGGTCCATGCAGAAATGAACCCTGGGGAAGCTATAGGAAGCTATGAAGGACCTGAGAGAGCAAAAGTCATCTTCCACGACAAACAACCTGGTCAGGATGAAGGGGTGTGTCTGAAGCAGTCTCTCTTTTCTTAATGTAGAGAAGATGGACAATACCAGGCCTGTGTGGAGAGCTGTTCCCGGGTGCCTATGTTTGATATACCATTCAAACTTGTGAAAGTGTCACAGGAAGTAGGGGCAGCCTCCATCAATTGGGACACTTGGAAGCAACTATTAGGACAAAGTGGTTGCCAAGGCAGTGACCTCATTCAGTTCCTGAAGGAAGTGACCTACATCACTTTCTTGGTGATGGAACTCTCTGAACTAGGGATCCAGGAAGACAGGCACCCAGAGGCAGTCCCAGTCCCAGTCCCAGTGGCCTCACATGTTTGGATTTACCAAGGACAGAATCAGTCTTTCTTGGTAACTACTGATGTGAGGATGGCCAAATGCCAGGAAGGTCTGAAGAGGGGCCTTTCCTGAGTAAGCAGGTAGTGTCTCACCACTGGCACGTTACAACTTCACAGTGTTAGCCAAGGAGTCCACATCTGACATAGGACAGTCCATTTTGGAGTAACATACTATGGCCCATCAGTCAGAGGACACTCCGGATAGTCATAGACCTACTTGGGGGAAGGAGGTGACTTTTTGGGTGTGGGTGTGAGTTTGTGGTTTTGTCTCATGATCTGAGAATAGGTAGGAAAGTCGGTTTGTTAGGATTGGAGTGGACTGTTTCTAGTAAGTCTTTTGACAATGCGAGTGTTTCTATGTCTGTTTATCCCACTGTGTCCGTGGTTGTAGACATTAGAAAAGAGAATGCATCAATGGATGTGTCCTGAATAGAAGAAAGCTTCACAACATTCATCCTGCCCAATTTATGAATGGATTTTGTCTTGCCTAATGGATGGGCAACAACCACTGTCTTCCTAAATTCCTGTTTTCTTCTTGAATTCTGGCCACTCTCCAGAATAGGCTCATGGTTTTGTTTCCAAGACATGAACCACCTCCAAGCTCTGTGACATGGCTATGTACTGGATAGCTGAAGGGAATGGGATCATCTCAGAAAACTCAGATATCATTATAGAAACCCTGCCTTGGGCCATTTGCTTACCTATTGTTCTGTTGCCCTGAATGTCAGAAAGGTCTTTGCCTCAGGCCACCCCTTTTTGAAGCCTGAAGAAAACGGTTTTCAATGGAAATTAATGGGCATCACCTGTAGATCTTTGCTTAATTGCTTTGGAAAGGGATGTGTCTGCATCAGACTCTTGGCCATGTTTGAGGTTGTTCAATAGATTTTCAGCACCTGATGCATCTAACGAACAATTACATTTGTGCTTCCAAAACCAAAATGGCCAAAAAAGCAGTCATTGTGGACGAAGTCTCTCGCCTTCCTCTGTAAGATTACTGATCTCCATCAAGTGAAAATAGGGATCCTTTTTGTCAAATGAGTTCTTCAAACCCTGCAGAGGATAGCCCATAGGTGCTTGGGTTTTCTCATGATTCCAATTCACATAAAGAATCTATACCCGAGAGTCAGTAGGCCTCAATTTGGAGAATCAGAGCAGTATTTACGGCAGGCTCATTTGATAACTCCTGGTTCTCAGAAAGGGTGTCCAGGCAACCCTGACTTTAGGCAAATGACGGGCAAGGGAGGTTATTTTGTAGACTGTCTTGGGCTGAGCCCCTCATGGAAACCTCCAGCCACAGGTTATGATGAGTGTCTATATGGAAGAAGATGAGGGCCTTGTGGGAGTGCTTTGGTTTTAATTGTGGTCATTTGTTTGGTGGTTGGAAGTGATGACTGGGTCTATCTGGGCTTGAACTCTGGTGTGATTCCACTTATAGTCTGAGTTCTCGAACTGATCTCAGAGAAATATTGCCATAAACTGTGTTCAGATTTTAGGAGGCCACGCATGGGATTCTCCCTTGGAAACTGAGATCAAATACAAGAGTGGCTTTCCACAGAGCCTCGGAATATAAGCTAGAATATCACATGATTTTATTCTGAAAGATTTGGCAGCCATAGTTGAGAGTCAGAACACCCATGGACGTCACATTAAAGACCTCAATGGGCCTGGCTTCATGTGACCTTTTGACCACTCTATGGGAAGACTTGCCTGTGAGATTTCTCCAGAGAATTCATTGAAAACAGCTTCCTCACCATTTAATATTTCCTGAATGAACTGAAACCCACAGTGCCTCCAACTTCATCCATGAAAAATGGCTAGATAAATACAATGAAATCTTTGAAATTCCCTTAACCAGGTGGCACTGGAGAACCTTTAGCTTTCCTACAGGCAGCTTAATAGCCCAGAAAATTACACAAAAGGGGGTTTACAGATAACAGAACTCTGACAAACATCACACTAATGGCAGTCTACATTTTTTTTGCTGTCCCTACATCAGAGTTCATGAAGACCATTAGAGCCTCAGAGAGGGTTGTTGTCTGGCCAGAGAAGGCAAATATTTATGATGTGTCACTAAAGTTTCAGAGAGGGCTGCTATCTGGTCAGAGAGCCGGGCATGGGTGAGTTCAAGGCGTGGGCAGGCATTCCAAGCAGGTTTAGAATTTGAAGTAATTTATGGTAAAGCCAAAATTATCTTTTCATCGCTTTTTGGCAAGATGGCTCCCAATTTAAATTAAAGATCAGGTTGGGTCTATCATTCTCGCCTTTTCTTTGTGTCCCTTTCAAATCTTTGATAGATTACGGGAAGAGCACTGAGGAAATTTTAATCCCTCAGGTAAGAGTCTCCAAATTTTTAGAACTCACCCAAAACCGATCTCCCTGATTTTACCTGACTTAATTAATTACTTATATTGATAGTCTATTAATCTTTCTCTCCATTGTTATAAGAAGAGTGGTGTCACTCATTTTTTCTTCTTCTGACCTGAGACAGGGTGACGTGAGTGGGCATGGGATGAGGGACATGAGTTGCCTTTTAGAAGTCAGTTGAGGGACATGAGTTGCCTTTTAGAAGTCAGTTCGGTTTGAAGTCTGATTGGGGAAGAACAGGTTGTAAAGTCATCTGGGGATGGGTTCTTCTATGAGAGAAACAAAAACCATGAGTACTGAATAAATGTTGCAGCACCTGGAACATGTCACTGTATAGAAGTTCCCTCACCAGTCTTTAATATCCCCAGTTATCAGGACTGTCAATTTAATATTTAACTTTTACTGTTACACTTGTCCCTCCGCATAAGATACAGTTTAATAATTTAATGTCATCTGATCTTGTAAAATCCTGTTACTAGTATGACCTCTGTGTCTCTTTGAGAAACCTTTAATTCTGTTACTCAGGGCTGGATAATTGTACTAGCAAACACCAAGCCAACCTGTGTAGGTTAGGAATATCTGTAGGCCTTAAACTGAAAACTTCTCCCTGTGGCAGGTCTTCTTGATAGTCTCTTTTAATAAGTATCAGGCATTCCTGTCTGAGAATTCTTCTTTGTAGCCACCAGTCTTACTTATTTTGGGAGGCAAACATAAAGTGCATACCTTAACATTATATTATTATTATTATTATTATTATTATTATAATTTAAAATGCCCAGGAATGGATGTATTTTGTTCTTAACTGTCTTTGCTAAGTGTTTAAGATGAAGCAGTCAAACTGACTTTTGTTTCCATCTATTGTTAACAGTCAGCTGACCTTTTATGGGAGTCAATTCTGGGGAAACTTGAGAGCAGATTCTCAGTTCTGCTAGTGCCATTTGCGCTAGGTTGGTCCAGATCTTGCTTGACCATTTGGCTTCCCTCGGAAGCATCAGGGATGTCTCCTTTCTTTGATGACTCTCCTCTTCGTAACAAATACACTGATTGGCTTTCTGTTCTCCAGTGGTCTCATTAATCTCCCTGATCAGGAGGAGGTTATGTGGCTCAGAGTTTCAAAGCTCTTTAGAGAAGTCCCCTGTTCCCTGGATTCAGACTGACTCATAGGGCAAAAGCCAAATATTGGTTTTCTTGGCTCTTTTCATTTAACTTTAATTTTAAATCCTAATCTTAAACATCCAGCAAATAAATTTTAACAGCCTTATATTAAGAATACTGGGCTTTAATGTCTATAACTATATAATTATCTTTTTATTAATTGTTATCTGTATTATTCTGTCTGTATTGTAAGTAATGACTTATTATATTGAATAAACCCATGTTGTGTTCTTAAAGCAACACGTTTGTAAAACAGTAACAGAGAATCTTTAGATCACTTATAAGAAAATTTCAAAATAAAATTAACAAAAGTAAAAATACTTAGCTTGTGTAACAGCTACCCTGAATTTTTTGGCTGAGTTATACATTATATCCCCTGTTTGAGATCCTAGGAATATTGACCTTAAAAAAAACCAACTTTTTAACATAACTTTAAAGAAATATTATCTAACCTACTGGTTTCGTAGTCATTCTCACATGTAGTAAGATGGGACACAGAGCCTTATCTCAGCTAAGGCAGGGCTCTTTATAAATCTTAAGTATTTTAGTTCTAAAGCTAATCCTTATTTTTAAATATCATTTGACAAAGTTTACATAAATTGTTTGAGGTCACATGAACATTAGCTAACACCATGATATCACATTTAAAACATGAATTAAAGAAAGGCTGAAAGTTTTTAACCTTTACATCGATTAGGCTCTCATTAACTAAAAAATTCATTTAAATTGTTCCCCAATGTAAAAAGTAACATAAAAGTTTACATATCTTATTGATAACAGGTAAATAAATCCCCAATATATTTTTTTACCATACAACTTCAGAGCACCAGCTTGATATAATGCTCTTTTAAAGTTTCTACCTTACAGACTTGCATACCTATAAGATATGAAAACATTGATAGCATCACAAGTACATTGATGTTTCTACATTAACCAAGTTTAGCTTTTAAAGCAATGGCAGTACAGTGCTCTAAAATAACAGTTCTTATTTAATCAGTTGTTTAATTTTTATGGTTGCTTGCTCTGGAGAAAATAAAACTTAATAAATACAACGTTATGCGTAAACTTATGTTTTAAGAAATTTTTGTCTCATTAACACATGACTTATTTTCATATTCTTATACAGACTTTAATAAGAACTTATTCAGACCTTAGTAAATCAATCAGATATCTAAGAAAAGTACTCATGAATGAGCAATCCCATATCAAATTTACTTTACTTATTTATCAAAATACTAGAGAAATGTATTGACAGTGTAAACCATTTTTATGTTAAAGGAAAGGTCCTAGAACCAAGGCATATTAGACATTTTGTAGATATTAATATTTTATTAGATTTTTGAACACCTAAAAAAATTGTAAGCTTCAATTTAAAGACATTGATTTTTATCTGTTTATCCAATTTAAATTGAAACATTTAAATCACGTGAATTAAAGATCTTTGGATCTCCTATTTAAATTTGTTTTAATGAGCGCTTTTTTATGAGCGCTCCTTGTATATGTTAATTTGTGTATCATATATATGATATACGGACATATGTATATGTAGACATACAACACATAACAAAAGTGTGCACACATAATAATAGTAAAGGCCTTGTAGCTTTTCTCAGGTGAAATCTCCATTGCAATGTTTCAAAAAGTCTACAGTTGGTCAAAGATAGAACTGATCTGAAAAACATTAACCTAGGTCTGTATGCTCAAAATCATGAGCTCAAAAAAAAAAAAGTATCTAAGGAAAAAAAAAAGAGTCCTAGAAAAAGTGACTGGCTAGTAATTAGTAAATACCATACAATTTACCTTTTTTTTCCCTTAGGCCTCAAATCAGTCTCCTACTAAGCTTTCAGGCTTCTTTCATTTACATTTCAATATAAATCATGGCTGAGGTCTGGAAGGAGCAGGAAAAACTGCTATTCTGAGCAGACACTCAGGCCTAAGGCATTTTAACCATAATTTTGAGGTTCGGATGTTGAAAATTATGATACAAATTTAAGATACAATTCACAAAATTTTATATCTTTACATCTTGTTTTGTCAACAGATACCATTCTATGATTTACTATCCTTGTCCAAATTAATGCAGTGGTACACACAGTGACATTTTCCGAGGCTATCCAATTCAAAATTGGTGAAAAAAAGACTGTATGATTGGGAATTTACTTGCCAACTTGGAAGTAGAGTTCTTCAGTTTTCCATACTAAGTATTTAAGTTCTCTGGCATGAATTATCTGAAATCATAAACTAAACAATTACCTAAACCCGACTTTTAACTGCAAGATTCTGCAATGCTTCAAAAACCCATTCAGATACCAGATTGTTAAAATAAAACATCATCATTTAGACACACATTCAGCTAAGATCATTCCCAAGAAACAATTTATAATATCAACACATTATTGCACATGTCTTAAAGGGCCAGATACAAAGACACAAGACAGACAGAAAGGAGGTTCAGACTATGGCTGTCAGATAGAACCGTTTAAACCAGAGCAGATAAGAGAAAAATCTCCTACACCAGTGTGCACCATAGATATCCAAAGGGGGGGGGGACCACATGTTTTAACAGAGGGGAAACCTGAAATGTAAAATAAAGTGTCTCCATGGTGACTTCACTGCATTTAGTGTCCCCTTTTTCTTTTTCTCTTTTTTAACAAGACAGAGGTGGCATAATTCTTACAGTGCGGGGAGGAAGGAGGTAATTCCCTGAATCAACAGGGCTTTGGCAGCTGCTGGGAGTCCCTCAGTCCCTCCTTTTACTTACAGGATTAGCTCCTCTTGTTCAGTTCCACACCAAGCATGCCTCATCTCCTAATATTTCAGTAGACAGCTCTCACAAAGTTCCGGGGTGGAGGGCGGGTACCAAATTTGTAAATTAAAGTTCGATTCCTCAACTTGACGCCAATTAGTACCAATTTAATAATGAGGACTGAGTTTTGAGAAAAAGAAAAAGGGAGGTTTATTGCTTTGCGAACAAAGGAGAAACACAGGGGACTCTGCCAAAGGTTGTGACTCTCTTGATCTGGAGTGACAAGGGGTTTTAAAGGAGTTTCACTTGTTAACCTGGGAGATGCTCAGTTCTTAGGTCCCCAGCAAGCATTGCCCTCTGCAATGGGTGTGCTCCAGGCAGCCAGCTAGGAGCTTCTATCATCCTGCTTAACAAAGGCGAGTAAAGTTCATCGCAGTTCCCTAAAACACAGTCCAAATGGGTGTCAGGCTTACTCTCTTTATTACCTATTTTTACGTCCAAAATCCTTAAGTTTTTACCACTGAAATCACACAACAAAATGAACAAAAAGAAACAAACAATCAAAAAAATAGAACACAAAACAAAACACAAAAAACAGAAACCATGCGCCTAAACAGAAAAACAGTGGAACAGTGCAACATCTTGCTATAGCTCCAGGGTAGAAGTGCATGCGTGCCCGTCGGCCCCTCTCTACAGTTCCAGAGGAATTCCCTACAGAACAGAGGACAGAACGATTCTGGTTACTCTCCTGGAAAGGAGTATATGTGAGCCTCCCCAGGCCACATCTCTGTCATCAGAAGAGATCTCCCTTAACCGGATATCAGATGTTATAAAAACCCCACTTACCTATGGAGGACTCCTCCACCAGGTGCTTGCTAATAGTTTTAGTGCAAAGGTTCACTGCAGTGCTCCCCGGACTAAAGGCTGTCTTCCTAATATAGAGAAGATGGACCAAATCAGGCCTGTGTGGAGAGCTGTTTCTTGGTGTCTATGGTTGATATACCATTCTAATTTGTGAAAGTGCCACAGAAAGTAGGGTAAGCCTCCTTCTCATGGTACGCTTGAAAGCAACTGTTTGGAAAAAGTGGTTGCCAAGGCAGTGACCTCATTCAGTTCCTGAAGGATGCAACCTCACCTCACTTCCTTGGTAATGGAACTCTCTGAACTTGGGATGCAGGAAGCCAGGCACACAGAGTCAGTCCCAGTCCCAGTCCTAGTGGTCTCACTTGCTTCAATTTAACAAGGACAGAGTCAGTCTTTCTTGGTACCTACTGATGTGAGGATGGCCAAATGCCAGGAGTACTCTGAAGAGGGGCCTTTCCTAAAAAAGCAGGTAGTGGCTCACAGCTGGCTCCTGACCACTTCACATAGTTGGATATGGAGACCAGATCTGAGACAGGATAGGCCATATCTGGGGAACATAGTATGGCCCAGCAGTCAGAGGACACTCCGGATAGTGAGAGACCTATTTGGGGGAAGGAGGTGCCTTTTTGGGTGTGAATGTGTGTTTGTGGTTTTGCCCCATGTTCTGAGAAGAGGTAGGAAAGTCGGTTTGTTTGGTTTGGAGTGAACTGTTTCTAGTAAGTTGTTTGACAAGGCGAGTGTTTCTATGTCTGTGTATCCCACTGTGTCCGTGGTTGTAGACATTAGAAAAAGAGACTGCATCAATGGATGTTTCCTGTCTAGTAGAAAGTTTCCCAGCATTCATCCTGCCCAATTTATGAATGCACTAGGGCTTGCCATATCGATGGGCAACACCTGCTATCTTACTAAGTTCCTGTTTTCTTCCTGAAATCTAGCCACTCTCCAAAATAGGCTCATGCTTTTGAGTCCACGATATGTACCACCTCCAAGCACTGTGACATGGACATGTACTGGATAGCTGAAGGGATTGGCAAGCATCTCAGAAAACTCAGATATCGATGTGACCAGGAAAGTCTCAGTGGAGAACCCCTGCAATGGGCCTTTTGATTGCCTATTTTTCTGTTGCCCTGAATGGCAGTAAGTTCTTTGCCTGAGGCCAAGCCTTTGTGAATCCTGAAGAAAACAGTTTTCAAACGGAAATGAATGGGCACCACCTGTGGCTCTTTGCTTAATTGCTTTGTAAAGGGATGTGTCTGAATCAGCCTCTTGGTCCTGTGTGAGCCTGTGGCTTAGATTCTCAGCACCTGATGAATCTAAAGAACGATCCCATGTGTGGATCCAAAATCAAAATGGTCAAAAATCAGTCACTGTGGATGAAGTGCCTCACATTCTTCTGTAAGGTTCCTTACCTACATCAAGTGAGAATAGGGATCCTTTGAGTCAAATGAGTTCTTCAAAGCCCTGCAGATGCTAGCCCATAGGTTCTTGGGTTTTCTTATGAATCCAATTCAAATAAAGAATCTAAACCCCACAGTCAGTAGGCCTCAAATTGGAGAACAGAGCTGTATTAATGGCAGACATATTTGATAACTCCTGGTTCACAGGGAGGGTGTCCAGGCCACCCTGACTATTGGCAAATGAGGGGAAAGGGAGCTTATTTGGGACACTGTCTTGTGCTGCACCTCTCATGGAATCCTCTTGCCAGAAGTTATGGTGAGTGTCTATATGGAAGAAGATGAGTGCCATGTGGGAGTGTTTTGGTTTTAATTGTGGTCATTTGTGTGGCGGTTGGAAGAGATAATTGGGTCCACCTTGGCTTGAACTTCGGTGTGATTCCCCTTAGAGTCTGTGTTTTGGAATTGACCTCCGAGAAGGTATAAGGTCCTATGCCATTGTATATCCATATTTCTGGGACATCACTACAGAATGTAATTCAACGCTAAGTATACCAATCAAGGGCCCAATGAACTTCTGGGCTTCAAATCTTACCTAGATTTCTGTTTTCATACTTATATTGAAAGGTTAATAAAATAGGTACTTGTCACTTCTTGATTTTCTGTATGCTTAACAAAACACTGTTGAAATCTTGAGAACTGTTTGCTATTCTTGTTCCCAGAATGTGCTGTCCCCAACTGCCAAACTGCAGAATGTACTCGGTCAACCAGTTGCACGCAAACCGCCCACTCGCACTTACCCATCAATAAACTTTCCTTCCTGCCTGCTTAGGCGTCCTAAGGCCCTGTCAATTGGCCATGAACACTCCCCTGCTACTAGAAAAAAAAGCCAGGAACCGGGACAATCGCCCTGTTAAATACCTAAGAGAGATCAACAACAGAGTGCAGGACATTCACCCCACGGTACCTAATCCGTACAATCTGCTTAGCACTCTGAACCCTGAGCGGAAATGGTATACTGTTCTGGACTTAAAAGATGCTTTCTTTTGCTTGCCTCTGCATAAAGATAGTCATTTGCTGTTTGCTTTTGGGTGGGTAGACCCAGAAACCTGAACGTCTGGTCAACTAACTTGGACTAGACTCCCACTGGGGTTCAAAAACTCCCCCACTCTCTTTGATGAAGCCCTCCACAGAGATCTCAGCAATTTTAGAACTACGCACCCCAAAGTCACCCAGCTTCAATACGTGAATGACCTGCTACTGGCAGCCAACACCAAGGAAAACTGTGAGTCTGGGACCCAAGCACTATTATATGAGCTTGCTCAACTTGGGTATAGAGTTTCGGCCAAAAAGGCCCAAATTTGCTGGCATGAAGTAATCTTCCTGGGCTGTTTACTTAGGGGCAGTAAACGATGGCTCACTGAGCCCAGAAAACAAACCATTGCCTAGATACCACCCCCATCTAACAGGAGACAACTCAGAGAGTTTCTTGGGACTGCTGGCTTTTGCAGGTTATGGATACCTGGGTTTGCGTTTTTAGCTGCTCTTTTATACCCGGTGTTAGAGGGAGATGCCCAATTCCAATGGACCCCTTATCACCAGGAAGTTTTTTATAATATCTATGGACACTGACACTGAACACCTCAACTTCACTGAGCTCAGGCTGCAATTACAGAAAGCCCTACACTACGTTAAAAATGTACACCAACTCACTCACCTTGGTTCAATGAAACTGCAGGCATTCCTGTAGGATTAAGATCAGAGTTTTCCACTAACCGATTCACAGCAAAAGAAAATAACTGAACGGGTAACAAAAGCCTTTCGAGTCCGTCAATTGGTTAATGCTTACCCTTCCAGTTTCCTAGAGGAAAGCACCTATGAGGAACCAGAAAACGACAATTTTGGGAAGTGGACAATAGTGAAATTAAGCCAGCAAGTTATGGACTTAAATACCTCCTAGTCTTTGTAGATACATTTTCAGGATGGACTGAAGCCTTCCACACATACACACACACAAAAAAAAAAAAAAAAAAAAACTGCACAAATGATTTTCAAGAAGATTCTGAAAGATATTTTTCCAAGATACGGTCTGCCTAAGGTAATAGGGTCTGATAATGGACTGGTGTTCATGGCCCAGGTAAGTCAGGTGTTAACTGGGACCCTGTGGATTAATTATAAGTTACATTATGCTTATATACCCCAGAGCTCAGGACAGGTAGAAAAAATAAATAGAACCATTAAAGAGACCTTAACAAAATTAAGCTTAGAGCCCGGCATAAAACATTGGATTATGCTCCTGCCTTATGCACTGTTTCATGCGAGAAATATTCCCTCTCTTTCTTTGTGTAACCTCACCCCCTATGAAATTCTCTATGATTCCCATCATCCAGTAAGGGACCTAACCCCAACTCTAAGGCCTAACGATCACTTCCACACCCCCTTGCTTGACAGACTTAAAGTCATTGAAAGAACTCAGCGATACCTGTGGAAACAGCTGGCCACTGCCTACCAACCAGGGGAGGAGGCGACTCTAAATCAATATCAAGTAAGAGACTTCGTCTACATAAGACAACATCAGGTGTCATCCCTGGAACCCCACTGGAAAGGAACATACCAGGTGCTACTTATAAAACCTAAAGCGGTAAAAGTAGACGGAATCACTTTTTGGATCCATGCCTCTCATCTCAAGCCTTCGCTGTGTCCAGACTCTTGTTGGAAACTGGAAAAGCCTGGTAACCATTTCAAATTGCGTATTCGCTATGTGGATAAGACTATAGACTCTCCCCTTGGCCACCAGTAGTTCTAACCCTCATCACCCCGTTCAGCAGCAATGGCTGATCACAAATCCTACTAGACAAGAAGTATGGTCTATCTCGCATTCAGGCCCCATAGAGACCTGGTGGCCATCTCTCCACCCAGACATTTGTCAGGTCGGTATAGGTCTTTCCTATTGAGATATCCCTGATGAAGAGGATCCCACTAAAATTCCATTAAATCTCTTCTGTACCATAGATAATGGAAACAAACATTATGGATGCAGGGACACGCGAGACAGATTCAGGTTGGCTAGCCTAGATTACTATGTTTGCCTGGCGGACTATCAAAGCCACAAACAGCCATGGCTGTGTGGGAGAGAAGCCGACTTCTTGTGTAAGTCAAGGGAATGTGAGCATACAGGGGCTGCCTGGTGGAACCCAAACTCCTCATCAAATTCAGTACACAGCATTGGCCATATTACCAATTAGACAACCAAATACTATGGCCCCCAGAGGGTTCTCTAGATCCTCAAATTCTGAGTGACATTTTTAACTTCGGCAAGTTCTCAAAAGGGGGAAATTTCCCTATGTGGAATCCTTTTTCCTCTTTTGCTCACATCCTGTACTATGCTTCTCCAATAGTTCCTCACCCTCAGCCTTCTGCTCTAGACTCTCTGCTATCACTCCCATCTTAGCAACCTGATTTCTCCTCTCCAATTACTAAATCAAAAACCCAAACCTCCGCTGGTTCTCAGAACATTGCCCCGTTGCTGAGGTAGCAGGTACCGAGGTACCCCTTCACCCACTCACTCCTCTCTTTTCCTGTCAGGGCCTGCACTAGGTCCCACCAAGTCCTCTAGCAAGCTAACCCAAAGCTCAAACCAGCTGAGAAGAGCCCTCAGACCCCTATCCACGATGTAATGAAAATGGCATTTAAAGTTGCTTTGTCATCACTGAAAAGAGGTTTCTAAGAATTTAAAGTCCCTCAAAGGCTTTTTGGAATATTTACTCCCATCTTCCCCTCTGCTCTACCTGTTCTAATGCTCAAGTTTTGTTCTAGGAAAATCCCAAACCCCTTTACCATTTTTCTTTTACATCTCTCTTTTCTCATTCTTAGATCCACGGAGCTGCTCTCAGCCTCGACTACCCCGTCTTCCCCCTCTGTATCAGGTAAACAGAAATGTCTTAAATGACCTTCTCCAGAAGTCTTCACCAAGGCTTACTTTAGGTCTTTCAGCAAAAGAGTCCCTCTGAAAGAGTTCAATGTACATAAACTTCCACTTTTCGTGTTGCCCTGTTCTACTTGGCCACTGGCTGGAAAAATCACCACCCCTAAGCTAGACACTTCCTTTCCAGTTTTTCACAAAATATGTGAACAAGGCCTCTGGCGTTGAGCTGGGGCTTCACCGAGATGCCTACATTTCTAAGATAAAAAAGTTAGCAACTGGTCTCCATGGTGACAGCTGGCAGGGAGAAAAAAAAGAGACAAAAAAGCTCTCCCCTTCCAAGGTGTCCTTGAAAAGTTAACTTGCCCAGAACAGAGGAAAAAAAAAAAAAAACAGAAACAAAAACTAATTTTTGTGAATTTCTGCAGACTGTGAACTTCTGAGCCCCTTCCCTTACATGTTGGCTACAAATTCTAAAACTACCAAAACTTGGGGTTCAGGGGATTAATTGATTACAACAGAAGCAATGCCCTCTAAATCCGGATGCAACCAAATAAGAATGTTTTCCTCACTTTGGTGCTATCTTAGGTGCATTTTCTTGTCCATTCCTAAAACAGTATAATTCTATACACTTTAACATTATTTGTGTTTACATAAAATGGTCAATAGATGTGATTAATTATGTAATGATGCAGATGTTTTTCAGAGTGCTCTATCATGACGTAGGTTCATTTAAAGTTCAAATAGGGGGGCATACAACCCGGTTCCACCGGGAACCTGTATCCCTCACTTTGGCCATCCTATGAGGAATAATAATTGCTGAAGGGGTGGGCATAGGAACAACTGCCCTAGTCCATGAGACACAACAAAGACACAATTAGAAGCAGAAATAGACCAAAGCTTAAAGACATTAAAAACCGACATCACAGCTTTACAGGAATTTTAACCTCTCTCTCTCTGAAGTTGTTTTACAGAGCAGGCGAGTGTTGGACCTCCTCTTCATGAGAGAAAGTTGCCTTTTTGCTTGCATTGAGGGAAGAATGTTGTTTTTATGCCGACAATACTGGAGTTGTAAAAGAATCTATGAGTAAATTAAGAAAACGACTTGAAGAGCGTCAAAGAGAGACAGAGGCCCCAGAAGGGAGGTTTGATTCTTTGTTCACATAGTCAACCTGGTTAACTATGCTTTTATCTGCCATGGCCGGTCCATTTATAATCCTCATATTATTGCTAACGGTAGGACCCTGTTTGCTCAACCGTGTAGTTTCCTTTCTAAACCAAATTGAACATGTTATTAAACCTAACCATACACTGTTCTCTCAATCTAATTTTACAGAAAAGTGGGGACAGAGTTGGTCTTAAAATACAGGAATATAGAGGATCTTCCACCTGCTGAGAAACTCAAAGGTCCATGCAGAAATGATCCCTGGAGAAGATGTAGGCAACTATGAAGGACCTGAGACAGCAAAAGTCTTCCATGGCAAACAACCTGCTCAGGATGAAGGGATGTGTCTGAATCAGCCACTCTCTTCTTAATGTATAGAAGATGGACCAAAGCAGGCATTTGTCTGCTTTGGTCACAAGGCATTCTTGTGAGCTCACTGTTTTTCGATGATACAAATTGTGAAAAGAGATCACTCCCCCTAAATACTGATGGAACTGAAAATTCAACAAATTGGTGAATTTCCTAGATGAACAACATTATACATAAATCCATGCTCAGTAAAAAGAATATTTTTGGATATGAGGATGATATATATTTCATGATGAATTTTGATTGGCATATATATTGCTACATTTTAATGTCTGTGTTTTTATCTTTATAAATAAATAAATAAATAAATAAATATATATATATAAATATATATATATATATATTTATATATATATACTCTCCAGATTTATCACAATATTAAATATATGTGTCTTATTATTCACTCCCTAAATACATTCATATTCATGTATGTGGATTTGTAATCAAATTTGCACAAGATTATTCTCAGAAAAATTCATCCACATAAAATACATATTTATTTTCCAGTACTGAAAACAAACTTCGGTGAATTGTGCTTACAAATCCTAATATTTGCATGGTAACTGACCCAGTTTAACATTAATGCAAGTATAATCCTATGGGACATGATGTGTATTTTGAAGTTCATTTTTATTCAACAGTGGTACATTACTATTTCTTCAGTTGATGGATATCATAGGATATAACTTTTCATCCACAAGTTCACAAATCTGTAGGCATTTGGTTCACTTTCAATTACTTCCTGCTTCAGAACATATGTATTCCTCCATGTTTCTTGACTGTTCTTTTCATGAGATTCTTTCCAAACACATTATTTTCGATTTCCATAATCATTTTTGAAGGAAAGAGGCACCTTACTTACCCCCAGAAAGGTTCGTTGAGGTCTCCTTGTCCTGCGCTGAGTGATTCCCGGCCAATGCACCAAATGTAAGGTTCTGGCGAATGTTGGAGGAAGAGACCATCAAGAAACTGTGGCTCATGCAACAGTAAAAGGCGTTTATTGAGGATCCAATCCAGCATGCTGGGGCTACGTGCTCACTCAAGATGGGAGAGAATCCCAGAGCCCCGAGCAGGGGTTGAGCAGTGCTTAAGTACACTTTTTGGGCAGGGCGGGACTTTACATATATTACAGTCTCCTTTAAGAAATCATCATACACCACAGGAAAATCAAACAACAATTCCTAAACATGATTAGTTCATTTATTGGTGGGAACATGTAAGGCGGGAGTGATAGGTCAGTTCTAAAGCGGGGTACACATTCAAAATGATTGGTTAGGCCGTGCAATGCCTCTGTGCCAGGCCTCACAGGGTCCTAGGTTATTAAAAAACCAGGCGGTCAGGGGGAATATTTACTGGGTACTCCGGGAATTGTCCTACAAGCTACAGGAATTTCAGGTTTTGCGTGTAGCATAGGAACTTAACAATACCTGGTCCTTTACATTTTAACACAAGCCTTGCTGCTTAAAAACTTTACAACACCCGGTCTTTTACACTTTAACTTTTACACTTTAATTTCAATTTCTTTTACCCTTACAGATCACTCCTGGTGCACAAGAAGGGTGTCCAAGCCACCCTGACTTTAGGCAAATGAGGGCCAAGGGAGCTTATTTTGGACACTGTCTTGGGCTTTGCCCCTCATGGAAACCTCCAGCCAGATGTTATGATGAGTGCCTTTATGGAAGAAGAGGAGGTCAATGTGGGATTGTTTTGGTATTAATTGTGGTCATTTGTGTGACGGTTGGAAGAGATGACAGGGTCCACCTGGGCTTGAAGTCTGGTGTGAATCCCCTTAGAGACTGAGTTCTGGAACTGACCTCAGAGAAGTATTGCATGAATTGTGTTGAAATTTTAGGAGGCCACGCATGAGAGTCGCTCTTATAAACTGAGATCAAGGCCCAGGGTGGCTTTCCACAGAGCACTGGGAATATCAGCCAAGATATCCCATGATTTTATTCTTAAAGACTTGGTAGCCATAGTTCAGAGTCAAAACACACATGGAACTCACAACGTATACCTCAATGGGCCTGACTATATTTGACCTTTTGGCCACTCTTTGGGAAGTCTTGCCTATGAGAGTTCTCCAGAGTTTCATTGAAATGAGCTTCCTCAACATTTAGTGGTTCTTGAAACCCACAGTGCCTCCAACTTCATCCTTGAAAAATGGCTAGATAAATACCATGAAATTTTTGAAAATCCCATGACCAGGTGGAACTGGAGAATCTTTAGGTGTCCTGTTGCTGATCATGAGTATACTAGAGGGTGCCTTGATTGACTGGGTTTCATAAAAATAATGTAGAAAAAAGATGCCAGTAAGTTGGAGCCTGCTGAGTAGTGGGCCTAGAGCAGCGGTGGGCAGGTGTGCAGGTGTGTGATAAAACATCTGTGGTAGGTCCATGTGGTTTGGCCATTGGCTACCATATGGCTTGTGAAGGACATGGTGCAGCCAGCAGACCCTTATTTGTAAAGGCATTTTGATATATGGAGAGGTTTCAGGGCAATTTTCAGAATCAGGTTGACATGGTCAATGGTGCAAGCTATGTGGGAAAGAAGCCTGGTTGGTGCATTCTCCTGCAGACCGTGACCCACCACAGTGACAGAACTCTCTCCAGCACTGTGTCCCAGTTGAAATTGTTGTATTTCGTGAAGCAAATACCAAAGTCCCAGTGTAGCAGCAAGAACCACAACAGAAAGTGGAAGAGGACCAAATGGCTTCACAGTCCACACGGGGTGACACTTAGCCCCCAGTGGCCACAGTTTACCTACAAAGAGAGAATTCAGCACTGCTGCCTCAGGTTCATTGGAAAATAAGAAACCATGTCCTCCAGGTCACATAGATGCAGACCCAGCTTTGATGGGCTCACTATAAAGGAAGCTAAAGCTCCTGACAACAACATATATTTCAAGTGCCCAACCTCAGAGGCAGTTTCTCAAAAAGTATTTAGGCCAGCAGAGCTCCATGTTTGTGGAGTGTTTACCATGTCCCTTACTTATGGAAACTGCTCTATCACCTCCAAGGTTGGGAACTCCTGAGCGTATTCCATTCCAGATATGTATTCACGTATTTTCTAACTCTTCTCCTCTAATTGTGTCTTACTTGTGGCAAAGGTAATGTCAAGGCATTGTTGTGGATGAAAGTGGGAAGATTTTTGTGAAGCACATATTTGTATACACATTGGATTCATTTTCCAATTTTCCATTCAAAATACTGAATCCCTGACACAAAACTATACCCTACTAGACTCTGACTACTATTCCTAATATGATGGAGAAAAATAACTCAAACAGAATAGAAATACAAGCAGTTCAGAAGAGGCATGGTGTATAGTTGGCCTTGCCGTTTGCATTATGTAGGTTAGGTGTTATAAATCTAGTTAATTTTTAATTGAAATAGTTCTCCATGTGTTTTTAAAGTTAATGAATATGTGAATTCCTGTATCCCTTTCTCTGTAGCCTATTCAGCACATGTATTTTTATATGCACATATAGAATCCTACCTGGTATCACATATACATTCTTGTGAGGTGGCTGACTTGGCAGATACAAATTATGAGAAGAGATCACTCCTGCTAAATGCTGTTGGATCTTAAAATTCAACCTATGGGTGACCTTCCTAGTTGAACAACATTATTCATAAATCCATGTTCATTAAAATTAATATTTCGGGATCTATGGATGATATATATTTCACCATGAATTTCGATTGGCATATATATTGCCACTTTATAATGTCTGTGTGTGTTTTGTATATATATATATATATATACTCTCCAGATTTTTCACAATATGTATATATATATATATATATATATATATATATATATATATATACTCTCCAGATTTTTCACAATATGAAATATATGTGTCTTATTATTCACTCCCTAAATACATTCATATTCATGTATGTGGATTTGTAATCAACTTTGCACAAGATTATTCTCAGAAATATTCATCCACCTGAAATACTTATTTGTTTCCTAGTACTGAAAACAAACTTCAGTGAAAGGTGCATACAAATCCTAATATTTCTACAGTAACTTACCAAGTTTAAGATCAATGCAAGTAGATTCCTATGGGACATGATGTGTATTTTGACGTTCATTTTTATTTAAAACTGGTACAGTACTATTTCTTCAGTTTATGCACATCCATGGATAAATTTTTCACCCAAAATTTCAAAATTAAAGACATTTGTTTCACTTTCAATCACTTCCTGCTTCCGAACACATGTAGTCCTCCAGGTTTTTCGACTGGTCGTTTCATGAGACTTCTTAACAAACACATTATTTTCGATTTCCATAATCACTTTTGAAGGAAATCTCACACACCCTCTTCATGATAAACCGTAACCCTAATATTACCATTAGACTTATAATTGGTTGTAATGAATGTATGTATACCAATATCAATATAAGATTTCCTGTATAT
Organism: Callospermophilus lateralis; assembly: GCF_048772815.1. NCBI lineage: Eukaryota > Metazoa > Chordata > Mammalia > Rodentia > Sciuridae > Callospermophilus > Callospermophilus lateralis. Next base: position 67,588 of record NW_027512993.1, on the reverse strand, counting down.
TTTCAGATATCAATTTATTCTAATTCCAATTTCTAAAGTTGGATCCAGTTATATTATCTATTCACAGTACGATCTATTCATGCATCATCTCTATATTCATTGACACAGGGTACACCTATTTGTATACCCAATACTAATTTATGGCTTTTAAAAATATTGCTTCCCATAATGGTGGAAGAAATACTCATGTCACCTGATCTACATATACATTTTATCACAGTAATATTCTGGACAAAAATGCAAAGGTCACACTTATGATTGTACCAAACCCTAAATTGAAAGTGAGTATATATTACTAAAAACATCCTTGTCCAGGATGCCTAATTCTCCCAAGTGTCAATATTGTTGGGGACTATATATTTGTTTCTTCCTATGATTATATATTCAACCTCAACCCTGTTGAAAATGTCTAATCCTATCACGCATTTTATAATTTGTCTGATTTCCTAATGTCTCTATTGAGACCTGCTTTCCTACATATTTTCCCCAGTTCATCATTGTGACTGACTCTTCACATGTGCTGACATTTACATTCACTCTCTAAACGAAACCCTATTGCTAAAAAACTATTGGTCCAAATCGAAGACTCACTCTTCTTCCTAAACCTACTATCTTCCAAATCCTACCGACTATCCATTTTTGACTGGATGTTCTCTTCGACATTCAGGCATCTGAGGTGCAACGTTTTATTCCATTGTGTATAGATTTATCTGAGACTAAAATGCAGAATGTAATTCAAAGCTAAATATCCCAAAGAAGGGCCCAATGCCCTTTCTGGCTTCAAATCGTAACTAGATTTATGTTTTCATACATATATTTCAAATATATATTCTTATAAATTTTGCAGGTTCCCAATACCATTATTCATCCAGCAGAATGATTCCTAACACAAGTCAAATATGTTATTGACCCTAACCATAAACTGTTCCCTCATTCTAAATTTACAGAGAGGAGGGACAGAGTTGGTCTTACAATACAGGAAAGTAGGGGATCTTCCACCTGCTGAGAACCTCAAAGTTCCATGCAGAAATGTTGACTGAAGAAGATGTAGGCAGCTATGAAGGACCTGAGAGAACAAAAGTCATGTTCAATGGCAAACAACCTGTTCAGGATGAAGGGTTCTGTCTGAATCAGCCTCTCACATCTTAATTTAGAGAAGATGGACCAAACCAGGCCTGTGTGGGTAGCTGTTTCTGGGTGCCTATGGTTGTATACCATTCTAAATTGTGAAAGTGTCACAGGAAGTAGGGGCAGCCTCCTTCTCATGTGACACTTGGAAGCCACTGGTAGGACAAAGTGGTTGCCAAGGCAGTGACCTCATTCAGTTCCTAAAGGAAGTGACCTCACCTCACTTCCTTGGTGATGGAAATCTCTGAACTTGGGATTCATGAAGCCAGGCACCCAGAGCCAGTCCCAGTCCCAGTCCCAGTGGTCTCACTTGTTTGGATTTACCAAGGACAGTGTCAGTCTTTCTTGGTACCTACTAATGTGAGGATGGCCAAATGCCAGGAAAGCTCTAAAGAGGGGTCATTCCTGAGAAAGCAGGTAGTTGCTCACCTCTGGGTCCTGACACCTGCACAGAGTTGGCCAAGGAGACCAGATCTGAGACAGATCAGGCCATTCCATGGGAATATAGTATGGCTCACCAGTCAGAGGACACTCCGGATAGTCACAGAACTTCTTGGGGGAAGGAGGTGCCTTTGTGGGTGTGGGGGTGTGTTTCTGGTTTTGTCTCATGTTCAGAGAATAGGTAGGCAAGGCGCTTTTTTTGGTGTGGAATGAACTGTTTCTAGTAAGTCATTTGACAAGGCGAGTGTTTCTATGTCTGTCTATCACACTGTGTCCGTGGTTGCAGATATTAGAAAAGAAAATGCATCAATGGATGTGTCCTGTCTAGTAGAAAGCTTTCCAGCATTCATCCTGTCCAATTTATGAATGGATTTCTGATTGCCTTTTCGATGGATAACACCTGCAATCTTCCTAAGTTTCAGTTTTCTTCTGGACTTCTGCCCCTCTCCAGAATAGGCTCATGGTTTTATGTCTAAGGTATGTACCACTTCCAAGCTCTGTGCCATGACCATGTACTGGATAGCTCAAAGGAATGGCGAGCATCTCTGAAAAATCAGATATTAGTGTGACCATTAAATCTCAGTGGAGAAACCCTGCTTTGGGCCTTTTGCTTACCTATTGTTCTGTTGCCCTGAATGTCAGGAAGTTCTTTGCCTCAGGCCACCCCTTTGTGAAGCCTGAAGAAAACAGTTTTCAAATGGAAATGAATGGGCAACACCTGTGGCTCTTTGCTTAATTGCTTTGGAAAGGGATGTGTCTGAATCAGCCTCTTGGCCCTGTGTTAGGCTGTAGCTTAGATTCTCAGCACCTGATGGATCTAAAGAAAGATCCCATGGGTGCATTAAAAACCAAAATGGCCAAAAGAGCAGTCATTGTTTATGAAGACTCTCGCCTTCCTCTCTAAGGTTCCTGACATCCATCAAGTGAGAATAGGGATCCTTTGTTTCAAAAGAGTTCTTCAAAGCCCTGCAGAGGCTATCCCATAGGTGCTTGGGTTTTCTCATGACCCCAATTTACTTGAAGAATCTAAACCCTACAGTCAGTAGGCCTCAAATTGGAGAAGCCAAGCTGTATTAACGGCAGGCCGATTTGATCACTCCTGTTTCACAGTCAGGATTTCCAGGCCACACTGACTTTAGGCAAATGAGGGGCAAGGGAGGTTATTTTGGACACTGTCCTGTCTTGCGCCCCTCATGGAAACTTCCATCCAGAGGTTATGATGAGTGTCTATATGGAAGAAGAAAAGGGCTATGTTTGAGCGTTTTGTTTGGAATTGTGGTAATTTGTGTGGCACTTAGAAGAAAAGACTGGGTCCACCTGGGCTTGAACTCTGTTGTGATTCCTCTTAGAGAATGAATTCTGGAACTGACCTCAGAGAAGTATTTTCATGAATTGTGTTTGGTTTTTACTAGGCCATGCATGAGAGTCGCCCTTGGAACCTGAGATCTAGGTGCAGGGTGGCTTTCCCCAGAGCACTGGGAATCTCAGCCAGGATATCACATGATTTTATTCTGAAAGACTTTGCAGCCACAGTTGAGAGTCAAAACACACATGGACCTCACATTGTAGACCTCAATGGGCCTGGCTTCATGTGACCTTTTGGCCACACTTTGGGAAGTCTTGCCTGTGAGTGTTCTCTAGAGCTTTCATTGAAATGAGCTTCCTCAACATTTAATGGTTCCTGAATAAATTGAAACCCAAAGAGCCTCCAACTTCATCCTCGACAAATGGCTTGATAAATACCATGAAATTTTTGAAATTCCCATGACCAGGTGGCACTGGAGAACTTTTGGATATCCTGTTGCTGACCATCAGTGTACCAGACAGTGCCTTGACTGACTTTGTTTCATGAAAATTGTGTAGGACAGTGATGCCAGTAAGTTGGAGCCTGCTCATTAGTGGGCCTAGAGCAGTGGTGTGAAGGTGTGTGATAAAACATGTGTGGTGGGGCCATGTTGATCTGCCATTGGCTTGCAAATGCCTTGTGACTAACAGGGTACAGCAAGCAGACCCTTATATGTAAAGGCATCTTGTTATATGGATAGGTTTATGGGCAATGTTCAGAATCAGGTTGGCTACCTGGTACCACACGTACATTCTTGTGAGGTGGCTGACTTGGCAGATACAAATTGAGAGAAAAGATCACTCCTACTAAACCCCATTGAAACTGAATATTCAACATATGGGTGAGCTTTCTAGTTGAACAACATTATACATAAATCCATGTTCAGTAAAATGAATATTTTTAGATCTGTGGATAATATATATTATATGATGAATTTTGATTGACATATATATTGCTACTTTTTTGTCTGTGTGTGTTTTGTGTGTGTGTGTGTATATATATATATATATATATATATATATATATATATATACACACTCTCCAGATATTTCAAAAAATGAAATATATGTGTCTCATATACACTCCCTAAATTCATTCATGTTCATGTATCTGGATTTATAATCAACTATTCACAAGATTATTCTCAGAAATATTCATGCACCTGAAATTTGCCTAATGCTCTCAAATATCAATCCTATTGGTGTCTACATATTTGTTTTTTCCTAAGATTATATATTCAAACTCAATCCTTTTCAAAATATCTAGTCCTGTCACTCACTTTGTAATTTCCCTGATTTCATAATGTCTCTATTGATATCTGCTTTCCTACATATTTTCCCCAGTTCATCATTGTGACTGACTCTTCAACTGTGCTCACAGTTACATTCACTCTCTAACTGAAACCGTATTGCTAAAGAACTTTTGTTCTAAATTCTATACTCACTCTTCTTCCTAAACCTACTGACTATCTTCCTAATCCTACCAACTATACCTTTTTCACTGGATGTTCTCTTCTACATTCAATCATCCAAGTAAATGTCGGGCAAGCTTCGGAGAAGGAGACGATCAACAGAGTACTCATGATACAGCAAAAGGTTTATTGGGTTTCCAGCATGCTGGGGCTCAGAGCTCACTTTAATAGAGCAGATAGCCCTGAGAATAGCTTAAGTAGAGTTTGTATACTTTCCCTGGAGAAGGCAGGGAGGGAAGTTTATTGATGGGTCACGACGAGTGGGCAGTTTGCATGCAACTGGGTGAGGGAGTACATTCTGTAGTTTGGCAGTTGGGGACAGCACATTTTGGGAACAAGTTTTGCAAGCATTTCTCAAGATTTCAACAGTTTTTTGTTAAGCATAGGGAAATACAGGAAGTGACAAGTACTTATTTTATTAACCTTTCATTCCTCACTTCTTTTTCTGGCTACTTTTAATCATAAAAATTATCATTGGGGGGTTTCACATTCTATGTCTCCTAGTGGGGTATTACCATAAGTTTAACTCGTCCAATTTGAGCCTGGAGAAAAGAAATTACACGGTTGAGAAAACAGGGTTTTATAGTTATCAATAATATGAGGATTATTATTGGACCGGCCAGGGTTGATAAAAACGTAGTTAACCAGGGGCACTGTGTGAACCAAGACTCAAACAACCCTTTTTGGGTCTCTCTCTCTCTCTTGTTGATGCTCTTTAATGTGTCTTTTTAATTTACTCATAGATTTTATTACAACTCCAGTATGTTCGGCATAAAAACAACATTCTTCCCTCAATGCAGCACAAAGGCCCCCTTCTTTAATGAAGAGGAGGTCCAAACCTCAACTGTTCTGTAAAACAACTTCAGAGAGAGAGGTTAAAGTTTCATGCAAAGCTCTGATGGTGGTTTCTAATATCTTAGTTTTGGTCTATTGCTGCTTCTAATTGGGTCATTTATTGTGTCACATGGACAAGGGCAGTGGTTCCTGGGCCCACCCGTGCAGCAAATCCTATTCCTAATATGATGGCTAAAGTGAGGGATATATGCTCCCAGTGGAACCTGGTTGTATGTCCCCCTATTTGATCTTCAAATGAACCTGCTTCATAATAGAGCACTCTGGGAAACATCTGCACCATTACACGATTAATCACATCTGTTGACCATTTCATGAAAACATAAACAAGGTTTAAGTATATAGAATTATTCTGTTGTAAGGACGGACAAGCCAAGGCACCTAAGATAGCACTAAAGACAGGGAAACAGTCCTATTTGGTTGCAACCGGATTCAGAGGGCATTGCTTCTGTTGTAATCAATTAATCCCCTGAAACTCAAGTTTAGGTAGTTTCAGAATTTTGTACCCAACATGTAAGGGAAGGTGCTCAGAAGCTCACAGTCTGCAGAAGTTCAAAAACGCAGTATTTGTTCCTGTTTTTCCCCTGTTCTGGGCAAGTTAACTTTTAAAGGACACCTGGGAGGGGGAGAGCTTTTTCTTCCCTTTCTTATTTTACCCCTGCCAGCTGTTACCATGGAGACCAGTTGGTAACTTCTTTATCTTAGAAATGTAGCCATCTCTGTGAATCCCCAGCTCAAGGACAGAGGCCTTGTTCACATATTTTGTGAAAAACTAGTAAAAGGGTGTCTACCTGAGAAGTGCTGATTTTTTTAGCCACTGGCCAAGTAGAACAGGGCAACACGAAAAGAGGAAGTTTATCTACATTGAACTCTTTTATAGGGACTCTTTTGCTGAAAGTCCTAAAGTCAGCCATGGTGAAGACTTCTGGAGAAGGTCAGTTAAGACTTTTCTGTGGGCCTAGTGCAGAGGGGGAAGACGGGGAAGGTGGGCTGAGATCAGCTCCGTGGATCTGAGAATGAGGAAGGAGAGATGTAAAAGAATAATGGGAAACGGGTTTGAGATTTTCCTAGCAACAAAAACTTGAGCAGTAGAACAGGTAGAGCAGAGAGGATGATGGGAGTGAGTATCTCAAAACGCATATGAGGGACGTTTAATTATTAGTAAACTGTTTTCAGTGATGACAAACCAACTTTAAAGGCCATTTTTATTACATCTTAGGTAGGGGACTGAGGGCTCTCCTCAGCTGGTTTGAGCTTTGGTTTAGCTGGTAAGAAGACCTGGCGGGACCCGGTGCGGGCACTGACAGGACAAGAGAGGAGTGAGTGGGTGGAGGGGTACTTCAGTAACTGCTGCCTCAGCAAGGAGGCAATGGTCTGAGAATGAGAACCGGCAGAGGTTTGGGTTTTTGATCTAGTAATTGGAGGGGAGAAATCAGGTTGCTGAGGTGGGAGTGACAGCAGAGTGTCTGGAGCAGAAGGCTGAGGGTGAGGATCTATTGGAGAAGCATAGTTCAGGATGTGAGTGAAGGAGGGAAAAGGTCACGCAGAATTTGAGGATCTAGAGACCCCTCTGGGGGCCATCGGTTCTTCTTATCTAATTGGTAATATGGCCAATGATGTGTACTGAATTTGATGAGGAGTTTGGGTTCCATCAGGCAGCCCCTGTTTGCTCACATCCCCATGACTTACAGAAGAAGTCGGCTTTCCCCCCACACAGCCGTGACTGTGGCTTTGAGAGTCTGCCCGGCAAACATAGTAATCTAGGCTAGCCAACCTGCATCTGGCTTGCATGTCCCTTCATCCATAATGTTTGTTTCCATTATCTATGCTACAGAAGTAATTTAATGGAATTTTAGTGGTATCCTCTTCATCAGGGATATCCCAATAGGTAAGACCTATAGCCAGCTGACAAATGTCTGGGAGGAGTGATGGCCACCAAGTCCCTCAGGGGGCTGTATGTGAGATAGATTATACTTCTTTTCCAGTAGGATTTGTGATCAGCCATCACTGCTGAATGGGCTGATGTGGCTTAGGACTACTTGTGGCCAAGGAGAGAGTCCACAGACTTATCCACATGGCGAATACGCAATTTGAAGGTTTTACCAATCTTTTCCAGTTTCCAGCCAGAGTCTGGACAGGGCGCAGGCTTGAGATGAGAGGCATGGATCCAGAAATTGATTCCGTCTACCTTTACCACTGGAGGTGTTATAAGTAGCACCGGCTATGGTCCTTTCCAGCGGGGTTTCAAGCATGATACCTGATGTCGTCTTACGTAGATGAAGTCTCTTACTTGATATCGATGTGGAGTCCCTTTGTCCCCAGTTTGATAGGCAGTGGCCAGCTGTTTACACAGGTATCACTGAGTTCGTTTTAGAGCTTTAAGTCTGTCAAGCAAGGGGGTGTGGATGGAATGGTTAGGTCTTTGAGTCGGGCTTAGGTCCCTTACTGCAGGAGGGCAACAATAGAGAATTTCACAGGGGCTAAGGTTACTCAAAGAAACAGAGGGAGTATTTCTTGCATGAAACATTGCATAAGGCAGGAGCATAGTCCAATCTTTTATGCTGTTCTCTAAGTTTAATTTTCTTAAGGTCTCTTTAATGGTTCAATTTATTCTATCTGCCTGTCCTGAACTCGGGTATCTATAAGCACAATATAACTTCCAATTAATTCCCTGGTTCCTGGCTAACCCCTGACTTACCTGGGCCATGAACACCGGTCCATTATCAGACCCTATTACCGGCTTAGCTTCCTCCAATGGTAAAGAGGCTGAGTCAGCAGCAGTGAAATCCATTTGAGGGTGTTGTGGGTTAGGGGACAAGGGCAGGGGATTAGTAAGGGAAGAAGAGTCCAGTAGAGTCAAATCTGTGACTCGGGGAGAACAGGGGGTGGAGGAGGAGGAGGTTGAGAGGGTTTGAGAGATCATGGGGGAAGGAGTAGGAGCAGAGGCAGGGGTAAGGAAAGGCTTCACCCATGGAGGAGGAGATTTGCAGATGTTCTGCCAAGTTAAGATATATGGCTGTTGATCCAGATGGCTATGTGTCCCCGGCTGAGATAATATCTCTGAATTTTTAAATTAGTGTGAAGTAGAAAGATCCTTCTAGGGGCCATCCGAATTCAAAGGTGGGCCATTCTGAGGCACAGAGATTCTGCCAGGTCCAGCATTTTACTAAAACAAGAAAGATTCTGAGCTCTTAAGCGGACTTTGTTCCAGTGATCAAGGGTCAGGGACAGAGGCATTGAACTGCTCTGTCCCATAATGAAAGGTACACAAACAGCAAAAGCAAGGACACATGACACAGATAAGACAAGACCATAAACACAGGCAATGGACGTCAAACACTGAAACCAGGAATGAGTAGCCGGCAAAACCCGATGGGATGACAATACCGAATCTGAAAGAAAATATCACTGAGTTGAGGAGACTATTGTTCCTTAATTTCCCGAGTTTTCTGCGGCGTCCCTCAGGGAGGTGCCCTGTGTCTCCATGACACGTCTCTCAGCCACCTTCGGAGGGAGCTCAGGCTCTTCATCGCCAGAGATTTTGCCAAGCCCTAACATGAAACCTGAAACCAGAAAGAGGCGCCTTACTTGCTCCTAGAGGAGCCCATTGGGGTCTCTCGTCTGCCACTGCCAGAACTCGGTGGAACCTCAATATGTAAAGGTCGGGCGAGTGTCGAAGGAAGAGACCACCAAGAGTCTGTCTCATGCAACAGCAATGGGTTTATTTGGGGTTCAGCATGCTGTGGCTCAGAACTCACTTAAATAGAGCAGAGAGCCCTGAGAACACCTTAAGCACAGCTTATATACTTTCCTTGGAGAGGGAAGAGAGGGAAGTTTACTAATGGGTGAGGGCATGTGGGCGGTTTGCATGACACTGAGTGAGGGAGTACATTCTGCAGTTTGGCAGTTGGGAACAGAACATTCTGGAAACAAGATTAGCAAACATTTCTCAAGATTTCAACAGTGTTTTGTTAAGCATACAGAAAAACAGGAAGTGACAAGTACCTATTTTATTAACCTTTCACTATGGACTATCCCTTTTCGACTAGATGTTCCTTCTACATTAATTCATCCAAGGTACAAGGTCCTATGGCATTGTATATCGATTTAATTGAGACACCTCTGCAGAACGTAATTCAAAGCTGCATATCCAAATCAAGAGCCCAATGCCCTTCTGGACTTCAAATCATACTTAGATTTCTGTTTTCATACATATATTTCACCTATATATTCTTATACACATAGCAAGTTCCCAATACCATTATTCATCCAGCAGAATGATTTCTAACCCAAACCGAACATGTTATTAACCATAACCATACACTGTTCCCTCAATCTAACTTTACAGAAGAGCAGGGAAAGAGTTGATCTTACAATACTGAAATGTAGGGAATCTTCCACCTGCTGAAAACCTCAAAGGTCCATGCAGAAATGATCCCTGGAGAAGAGGTAGGCAGCTATGAAGGACCTGAGAGACCAAAAGTCATCTTCCATGGCAAACAACCTGGTCAGGATAAAAGGTTGTGTATGAATCAGCTTCTCTTCTTAACGTAGAGAAGTTGGACCAAACTAGGCCTGTGTGGAGATCTATTCCTGGGTGCCTATTGTTGATATACCATTCTAACTTGTGAAAGTGTCACAGAAAGTAGGGGCAGCCTCCGTATCATGGGACCCTTGAAAGCAACAGTTAGGACAAAGTGGTTGCCAAGACAGTGACCTCATTCAATTTCTGAAGGAAGTGACCTCACTTAACTTCCTTGGTGATGGAACTCTCTGAATTTGGGATCCAGGAAGCCAGACACCCAGAGCCAGTCCCTGTCCCAGTCCCAGTGGTCTCACTTGTTTGGATTCAGCAAGGACAGAGTCAGTCTTTGTTGGTACCTACAGATGTGAGGAAGGCCAAATGAGAGGAAATCTCTGAAGCGGGGCTTTTCCTGAGAAAGCAGGTAGTGGCTCACCGCTGGCTACTGAGAACTTCACAGAGTTGGCCAAGGAGACCAGATCTGAGACAGGACAGGCCAATTTGGGGGAACATATTATGGCCCACAAGTCAGAGGACACTCTGGATAGTCACAGACCTACTTGGGGGAAGGAGGTGCCTTTGTGGGTGTGGTTGTGGGTTTGTGGTTTTGTCTCATTTTCCTAGAATAGGTATTAAAGTCGGTTTGTTTGGATTGAAGTTTAGTGTTTCTAGTAAGTCTTTTGACATGGCGAGTGTTTCTATGTCTCAGTATTTCACTGTGTCCGTGGTTGTATGCATTAGAAAAGAGAATGCATCAATGGATGTGTCCTGTCTAGTAGAAAGCTTCTCAGCATTCAAATTGCCCCATTTATGAATGGACTGTAGCTTGCGCTATTGATGCGCAACACCTGCTATATTCCTAAGTTCCTGTTTTCTTTCTGAATTATGGCCACTCTACAGAATAGGACCACGGTTTTTTGTTCACGATATGTACCACCTTCAAGCTCTGTGACTGGCCATGTACTGGATAGCTAAAAGAAATGGCAAGCATCTCAGAAAACTCAAGTATCAGTGTGACCAGGAAATTCTCAGTGGAGCAACCCTGCTTTGGACCATTTGCTTACCTATTGTTCTGTTTTCCTGAATTTCAGGAAGGTCTTTGACTCAGGCCACCCTTTTGTGAAGCCTGAAGAAAACAGTTTTCAAATGGAAATTATTGGGCATACATGTGGCTCTTTCCTTAACTGCTTTGAAAAGGGATGTGTCTGAATCAGCCCCTTGGCTCTGTATGAGGCAGTGGCTTAGATTCTCAGCACCTGAGGGATCTAAAGAAATTTCCCATGCGTGCATTCAAAACCAAAATGGCCAAAAGAGCAGTCATTGGCATGAAGTCTCTCGCCTTCCTCTGTAATGTTCCTGACCTCCATCAAGTGAGAATAGGAATCCTTTGGGTCAAACGAGTTCTTCAAAACCTGCAGAGGCTAGCCCATAGGTGCTTGGGTTTTCTCATGACTCCAATTCACATAAAGAATCAATATCTGACAGTCAGTAGGCCTCAAATTGGACAAGCAGAACAGTATTAACATCAGGCCTATTTGATCACTCCTGGTTAACAGGAAGCGTGTCCAGGCCACCCTGACTTTAGGCAAATGAGGGGCAAGGTGGATTATTGTGGATACTGTCTTGGTCTGCGCCCCTCATGGAAACCTCCAGCCAGAGGTTATGATGAGTGTCTATATGGAAGGAGATGAGGGCCATATGGGAGTGTTTTGGTTTTAATTGTGGTCAATTGTGTGGTAGTTGGAAGAGATGACTGTGTCCACCGGAGCTTGAACTCTAGGTGTGATTACCCTTAGAGACTGAGTTCTGGAACTGACCTCAGAGAAGTATTGCAAAAAATAGTGTTGGGATTTTAGGAGGTCACGCATGAGAATCACCCTTGTAATCTGAGATCTAGGCCCAGGATGGCTTTCCACAGTGCTCGGGGATTCTGAGCCAGGATATCACATGATTTAATTCTTAAAGACTTGGGACCCTTAGTTGAGAATACAAACACACATGGATCTCACTTTGTATACCTCAATGGGCCTGGATTCATGTGACCTTTTGGCCACTCTTTGGGAAGCCATCCCCGTGAGTGATCTCCAGAGCTTTCATTGAAATGAGCTTCCTCACCATTTAATGGTTCCTGAATTAATTGAAACCCACAGTGCCTCCAACTTCATCCTTGAAAAATGGCTAGATAAATACCATGAAATTTTTGAAATTTCCATGACCAGGTGGCACTGGATAAAATTTGAACGTCCTGTTGCTGATCATGATGGTACCAAACTGTGCCTTGATTGACTGGGTTTCGTGAAAATGTTGTAGAACAGAGATGCCAGTAAGTTGGAGCCTGCTGAGTAGTGGGCATAGAGCAGTGGACTGTAGGTGTGTAAATAAATATTTTTGGTAGGATCACCTGGATCTTCCATTGGCTTCCAAAAGACTTGTTACTGACATGGTGCAGGCAGCCGACCCTTATATGTAAAGGCATCTTTTTATATGGAGAGGTTTCAGGGCAATGTTCAGAATCAGGTTGCTATAGTCAAGTGGGAAAGCTATGTGGGATTAAAGCCTGGTTCGTACATTCTCTTGTCGACCATGACAAACCACACGTGACAGAACTCCCTCTATCATTGTGTCCCAGTTGAACTCCTTGTATTTCATGAATCTAATACGAAACTCCCAGTTCAGGAGTAAGAAACACCTGAAAATTGGAGCATGACCAAATGGCTTCACAGACCACACGGGAAGACACTTAGCTCCCAGTGGCCACAGTTTACCTACAAAGAGAGAATTCAGAACTGCTGCCTCATTTTCATTAGAAAATAAGGAACCATGTCCTCCAGGTCACATAGATGCAGACCCAGATTTCATGGTATCACTACAAACGAAACTAAATTTCCTGACAATTACAAATATTTCATGTGCCCAACCACAGAGGAAGTTTCTCAAGAAGTCTTTAGGCCAGCAGAGCTCCATGTTTGTGAAGTGTTTACCCTCTCCCTTACTTTTGGAAACTGTTCTTCTACTTCCAGTGTTGTGAACTTCTGAGCATTTTACATTTCTCATATGTATTCACAGATTTTCTAACTCCTCTCCTCTAATTGTGTCTTACTTGGAGTGATGGTTATGTCAAGCCATTGTTCTGGAAGAGAGTGGGAAGTTGTTCCTGTAGTACATGTTTGCATACACATTAGATTAATTTTTCTATTTTCCATTTGAAATACTGAATCCCTGACACCAACCCATACCCTACTAGAATCTGACTACTAATCCTAATATGATGGAGAAAAAGAAACCTAACTGAATAGAAATACAGTCCTTTCATAGGAAGCATGGTGTATACTTGTATTTGCCTTCTGCTTTATCAAGAGTATTTGTTTTAAATCTAGTCAACTTTTTATTATAATATTTCTTCATGAGTTTTTAAAGTTATCACATATGTAAATTCCTGTCTCCCTTTCTCTGTATCCTATTCAGCACATGTATTTTTTATGCACATATACTATCCTACCTGGTATCCCACGTACATTCTTGTGAGCTCACTGACATTGGAATATAAAAATTGTGAAAAGAGATGACTCCCCCTAAATACTGATTGAACTGAAAATTCAACCTGTGGGTGAGCTTCCTAGTAAAAAACATTATACATAAATCCATGTTAAGTAAAATGAATATTTTTGGATATGTGGATGAATTATATTTTATGATGAATTTCAATTGGCATATATATTTCTACATATTAATTTGTGTGTGTGTGTTTGTGTGTGTATTTGTGTGTATATATATATATATTCTCCAGAATTTCCAAAATATGAAATATATGTATCTTATTATACACTCCCTAAATTCATTCGTATTCATGTATTTGGGTGTATAATCAACTTTACACAAGATTATTCTAAGAAATACTCAACCACCTGAAATACATATTGGTTTCCTACTACTGAAAACTAAGTTCAGTGAATGGTGCTTACAAATCCTAATATTTCTACTGTAACTGACCCAGTTTAACATCAATGCAAATAGATTTCTATGGGACATGATGTGTATTTTGAAGTTCATTTTTATTAAACACTGGTACTTTAAAATTTTTTCAGTTTATGTACATAATAGGATATATCTTTTTCATTCACAACTTCACAAATTTTTAGGCATTTGGTTCACTTTCAATTACTTACTATTTCAGAACACATGGATTCCTCCATATTTCTCTACTGGTCTTTTCACTTGACTTCATTCTAAACACATTATTTTCGATTCCATTATCATTGTTCAAGCAAAACTCACTCTTCATGATAAACTGTAACCCTAATATTACCATTAGATATATAACAGGTTGGAATGAATGTATGTATATCAATATAAGATTTCATATATTTTTTTTCAGATGCAAATTCAATCCATTATTTAAAGTTGGAACCAGTTATATACTTTATTCACAATATGGTCTATTCATGCATCATCTGAATAATCATCAACACAGGGTACACCTTTTCGTATCCCCAGTACTAATTTATAAGTTTTCAGGATATTGCTCCCCATAATGGTGGAAGAAAGACTCATGTCACCTGATCTACATATACATTTATCACAGTAGTATTCTCGACACAAAATGCAAAGGTCACACTTATGATTGTACCAAAGCCTTAATGGAAAGTGAGCATGGATTATTAAAAACATCTGTCCAGGTTGAGTAATGCTCTCAAATGTCAATCCTCTTTGTTACTACATATTTGTTTTTTCCTAAGATTATATATTCAACCTCAAGCCTTTTGAAAATATCTAATCCTATCACTCACTTTATACTATGCCTGATTTCTTAATGTCCCTATTGATATCTGCTTTTCTACATATTGTCCCCAGTTCATCATTGTGACTGTAACTTCAAATGTGCTGACATTTACATTCACTCTCTATCTGAAACCCTATTGCTAAAGAACTTTTGGTCCAACTCCTATACTCACTATTCTTCCTAAACCTACTGACTATCTTCCTAATCCTACAGACTATCCCTTTTTGACTGCATGTTCTCTTCTACATTCAAACATCCGAGGTACACGGTCCTATGCCATTGTATATCGATTTATCTGAGACCTCGGTGCAGAACATAATTCAAGCTAAGTATACCAATCGTGGTTTCAATTCCTATCTGGGCTTCAAATCTTTCCTAGATCTCTGTTCTCATACATATATTTCACGTCTATATTCTTATAAATATCACAGGTTCCCAATACCATTATTCATCCAGCATAATTATTCCTAACCCAAATCGAACATGCTATTAACCCTAACCATACACTGTTCCCTCAATCTCATTTACAGAAGAGCAGGAACAGAGTTGGTCTTACAATACAGGAAGGTAGGGGATCTTCCACCAGCTGACAACATCAAAAGTCCATGCAGAAATGATCCCTGGAGAAGATGTAGGCAGCTATGAGGGACCTGAGAGAGCAAATGTCATCTTACATGGAAAACATCCTGGTCATGATGAAAGGATGTGTCTGAATCAGCCTCTCTTTTCTTAATGTAGTGAAGATGGACCAAACCAGGCCTGTGTGGAGAGTTGATCCCGGGTGCCTATGGTTGATATACCATTCTAACTTGTGAAAATGTCAGAGCAAGTAGGTGCAGCCTCCATCTGATGGGACCCTCGGAAGGAACTGTTAGGAAAATGTGGTTGCCAGGGTAGTGACCGCATTCAGTTCCTGAAGGAAATGAACTCAACTTACTTCCTTGGTGATGAAACTCTCTGAACATGGGATCCAGGAAGCCAGGCACCCAAAGCCAGTCCCAGTGCAAGTCCCAGTGGTCAAACTTGTTTGGATTTACCAAGGACAGAGTCAGTCTTTCTTGGTACATACTGATGTGAGGTTGGCCAAATGCCAGGAAGATCTGAAGAGGGGCCTTTCCTGAGAAAGCAGGTAGTGGCTCATCGCTGGCTTCTGACAGCATCACAGAGTTGGCCACGGAGACCAGATCAGAGACAGGACACCCCAATATGGGGGAATATATCATGGCCCACAAGTCAGAGGACACTCTGGATAGTCAGAGACCTACTGGGGGAAGGAGGTGCCTTTGTGGGTGTGGTTGTGGGTTTGTTGTTTTGTCTCCTGTTCTCAGAATAGGTAGGAAAGGTGGTTTGTTAGTTTTGGAGTTGACTGTTTCTAGTAAGTCATTTGACAAGGCGAGTGTTTCTGTGTCTATATATCCCATTGTGTCCGTGGTTGTAGACATTAGAAAATAAAATGCATCAAGGGATTTGTCCAGTCTACTAGAAAGCTTCCCAGCATTCATCCTGTGCAATTTATGAATGAACTGCAGCTTGCCTTATAAATGGGCAACACTCGCCATCTTCCTAATTTCCTGTTTTCTTCCTGAATTCTGGCCACTCTCTAGAATACGCTCATGGTTTTGTGTCCAAGATATGTACCACCCCAAGCACTGTGACATGGCAATGTACTGGATAGCTGAAGGGAATGGCGAGTATCTCAGAAAACTCAGATATCAGTGTGACCAAGAAAGTCTCAGTGGAGAAACCCTGCTATGGGCCTTTTGCTTCCCTGTCTGTTGCCCTGAATGTCAGGAAGGTCTTTGCCTCCGGCAACCCCTTTGTGAAGACTGAAGAAAACAGTTTTCAAATGGAAATAAATGGGCATCACCTGTGGCTCTTTGCTTAATTGCCTTGGAAAGGGATGTTTCTGAATCTGCATCTAGGCCCTGTGTGAGCCTGTGGCTTAGATTCTCAGCACCTGATGGATCTAAAGAAAGATCCCATGTGTGCATCCAAAACTAAAATGGCAAAAAGGGCAGTCATAGTGGATGAAGTCTCTTGCCTTCCTCCAGACAAAAGCTGAATAAAGATACTATAGAACTCAATAGCACAATCAATAACCTAGACGTAACCAACATATATAAAATATATCAACCATCATCAAGTGGATACACGTTCTTCTCAGCAGCACATTGATCCTACTCCAATATAGACCATATATTATGCAATAGGGAAACTCTTAGTAAATATAAAGGTATGGAGATAATACCATGCACCATATCTGATCATAATGGATTGAAACTTTAAATCAATGAAAAAAAAGGAAGGAAAAATTCTACATCACATGGAAAATGCACAATATGTTACTGAATGATCAGTGGGTTACAGAAGACATAAAGGAGGAGATAAAAAAATTCTTAGAGACAAATGACAATAGAGACACAACATACCGGATTGTATGGGACACAATGAAAGCCGTTTTAAGAGGGAAATTCATTTCTTGTAATTCTTTCCTCAAAAAAAGAAAAAAAACAACAACAAATAAATGAACTCACACTACACCTCAAAAACCTAGAAAAGGAAGAGCAAAACAACATCAAATGTAGTAGAAGACAAGAAATAATTGAAATTAGAGGAGAAATCAATGAAATTGAAACAAAAAATCTACATTGTAAAAATTGAAATAAATAAGAGTTGGTTCTTATAAAAAATAAATATGTTCGACAGGCCCTTAGCCATGCTAACGAAGAGAAGAAGAGAGAGAACTCAAATTACTAACATATGGAATAAAGATGGAAATATCACAACACACACTACAGAAACACAGAAGATAATTAGAAAGTATTTTGAAACCCTATATTCCAATAAAATAGAAGATAAAGAAGATATCGATAAATTTCTTAAGTCATATGATCTGCCCCGATTGAGTCAGGAAGACACCCACAGTTTAAATAGACCAATAACAAAGGAAGAAAAATAAGAAACCATCAAAAGACAACCAACCAAAAAGAGCCCTGGAACAGATAGGTATACAGTGGAGTTCTACAAAACCCTCAAATAAGAATTAATACCAATACTTTTCAAGCAATTTCAAAAAATAGAAAAAGAAGGAGTTCCTCCAAATTCATTCTATGAGGCCAACATCACCCTGATTCCAAAACCAGACAAAGACACTTCAAAGAAAGAAAACTACAGACCAATACCTCTAATAAACTTGGATGCAAAAATTCTCAATAAAATCATGGTGAATTGAATACAAAAGCATATCAAAATAATTGTGCTTCATGATCAAGTAGGATTCATCCCTGGGATGCAAGCCTGGATCAATTTATGGAAATCAATAAATGTAATCCACCACGTCAATAGACTTAAAGACAAAAACCATATGATCATCTCGATAGATGTAGATAAAGCGTTTGACAAAGTACAGCATTCCTTTATGTTCAAAACACTATAAAAATTAGGGATAACAAGAACTTACCTCAACATGGTAAAAGCTATATATGCTAAACCTCAGGCTAGCATCATCCTAAATGGAGAAAAACTGAAGGCATTCCCTCTAAAATCTGGAACAAGACAGAGATGCCCTCTATCACCACTTCTATTCAGTTTAGTTCTTGAAAAACTAGCCAGAGCAATTAGACAGACAAAAGAAATTAAAGGCATAAAAATAGAAAAAGAAGAACTTAAATATTCGCTATTTGAGGATGACATGATAATATATTTAACAAACTTTAAAGGGTATGCAAAGAAACTGCTAGAGTTAATAAATGAATTCAGCAAAGTGCCAGTATATAAAATCAACAAGAAAAAATCAAAGGCATTCCTGTATATCAGCAACAAAACTTCTGAAATTGAAATGAGGAAAACCACTCCATTCACAATATCCTCATAGAAAATAAGATACTTGGGAATCAACCTAAAAAAAGAGGTGAAAGATTTATACAATGAAAGTTACATAACTCTAAAGAAAGAGATAGAAGAAGATGTTAGAAGATGGAAAAATGTACCCTGTTCATGTATAGGCAGAACTAACATCATCAAAATTGCGATATTACCCAAAGTTCTCTACAGGTTTAATGCAATGCCAATCAAAATCCCAATGGCATTTCTTGTAGAAATATATAAAGCAATCATGAATTTCATATGGAAAAACAATAGACACAGAATAGCAATAGCAATTCTAAGCAGGAAGTGTGAATCAGGATGTATAGCGATAACAGATTTCAAACTGTACTACAAAGCAATAGTAACAAAAACAGCGTGGTACTGGTATCACAAAAGTCAGCTGGACCAATGGTACAGAATAGAGGACACAGAAACCAATCCACAAAAGTACAACTTTCTTATATTTGAAAAAGGGCCTAAAAGCATGCAATGGAGAAAGGATAGCATCTTCAACAAGTGGTCCAGGGAAAATTGGAAATCCATATGCAACAAAATGAAAATGAATCCCTTTCTCTCGCCATGCACAAAAGTTAACTCTAAATGGATCAAGGAGCAAGATATAAAATCAGAGACACTGCATCTAATAGAAGAAAAATTTGGCTACGATGTACATACTGTGGGGTTGGGCTCCAAATTTTTTAATAGGACAACCATAGCACAAGAGTTAATAACAAGAATCAACAAATGGGACTTACTTAAACTAAAAAAGTTTTTTTCGAAACAAGAGAAACAATAAGAGAGGTAAATAGAGAGCCTACATCTTGGGAACAAATTTTTACCCCTCACACTTCAGATAGAGCCCTAATATCTAGAATATACAAAGAACTCAAAAATTAAACAATAAGATAACAAATAAACCAATCCACAAATGGGCCAAGGACCTGAACAGAAACTTCACACAGGAGGACATACAATCCATCAACAAGAACATGAAAAAATGCCCACCATCTCTAGCAGTTAGGGAAATTCAAGTCAAAACCACCCTAAGATACCATCTCACTCCAGTAAGATTGGCAGCCATTATGAAATCAAACAACAATAAGTGTTGGCGAGGATGTGGGGAAAAGGGTACACTTGTACACTGCTGGTGGGACTGCAAAATGTTGAGGCCAATTTGGAAAGCAGTGTGGAGATACCTGGGAAATCAGGGAAAGGATCCACCATTTGACCCAGCTATCTCACTTCTCGGACTATTCCCTGAGGATCTTAAAAGAGCGCACTATAGGGATACTGCCACATCACTGATCATAGCGGCACAATTCATAATAGCTAAACTGTGGAACCAAACTAGATGACCTTCAATAGGCGAATGGATAAAAAAGGGGGCATCTATACACAATGGAGTATTATGCAGCATTAAAAAATGACAAAAATCATTGAATTTGAAGGGAAATGGATGGCATTAGAACATATAATGCTAAGCAAAGCTAGCCAATCCTTAAAAAACAAATGCCAAATGTTTTCTTTGATATAAAGAGAGCAAATAAGAACAGAACAGGGAGGAAGAGCATGAGGAAAATATTAACACTAAATGGAGATGAGTGGGGGGAGAGAAAGGGAGAGAGAATGGAAAGCATATGGAAATGGTAGGAGACACTAAATGTTACACAAAATTCCATATAAGAGGTTGTGAGGGGAAAGGGGGGGAAACAAGGGAGAGAATTGAACAATAGCAGATGAGGTATAGAGGGTAGATGGTTGGGGAGGGGAGGGGGATAGTAGGGGATAGGAAAGGTAGCAGAATACAACAATCACTAATATGCCATTATGTAAAAACGTGAGTGTGTAACTGATGTGATTCTGCGATTTGTATTGGGGTAAAAATGGGAGTTCATAACCCAAATGAGTCAAATGTATGAAAGATGATAGAGCATGAGCTTTTGAACAACCAAAAAAAAAGAAAAAAAAAGGAATTTAATTTCCAATATTTGAGACATTTTACAACTTTATTTTTTAATAAAATTGGCTTTTATTTGTTATCTTACTTGCTGTTATCTGCCTTTCAGTTTGAAAAAACGATGTGCTGTAGCCATTCATCCATGTAGTATGTAACAGAAAATTTTCAGTGTCTCCATATAACCAGATTGGCAAGGCATCAAGGTTTCCCTCACAAACAAGATAAAGGCTTTTGCATAAGAAATTTAATATTCTGCAATACAATTTTTTTTAAACTTTCCAATTAAATTTCAATTTTTTTTTTTAAAAAAGAAGAAACTAAACCCCACAGTAAGAAGGCCTCAAAGTGGAGAAGTGGACCAGTATTAATGGCAGGCCTATTTAATCACTCCTGGTTCACAGGAAGGGTGTCCAGGCCACCCTGACTTTAGGCAAATGAGGGGCAAGAAAGCTTATTTGGGCCACTGTCTTGGGCTGTGCCCCTCATGAAAAACTCCAGCCAGAGGTTATGAGGAGTGTCTATGTGGAAGAAGATGAGGACAATGTGGGAGTGTTTTGGTTTTAATTGTGGTCATTTGTGTGGCAGATGGAAGAGATGACTGGGTCCAACTGGGCTTGAACACTGGTGTGATTCCCCTTAGAGAATGAGTTCTGGAACTGACCTCAGATAAGTATTGCCATGAATTGTATTGCGATTTCAGGAGGCCACACATGAGAGTCGCCCTTTGAAACTGAGATCTAGGCCCAGGGTGGCTTTCCCAAGAGTACTGAGAATCTCAGCTAGGATATCACATGATTTTATTCTGAAAGACTTGGCACCCATAGTTGAGAGTCAAAACACACATGGACCTCACATTGTAGACCTCAATGGGCCTGGCTTCATGTGACCTTTTGGCCACTCTTTGGGAAGCCTTGCCTGTGAGTGTTCTCCAGATCTTTCATTGAAATGAGCTTCCTCAACATTTAATGGTCCCTGAATGAATTGAAACCCACAGTGCCTCCACCTTCATTCTTGAAATTTGTCTAGATCAATACCATGAATGTTTAGAAATTTTCATGACCAGATGGCACTGGAGAACCTTTTGATGTACTTTTGCTGATCATGAGTATACCAGACAGTGCCTTGATTGACTGGGCTTCATGAAAATGTTTAGAACAGAGATGCCAGAAAGTTGGAGACTGCAGAGTAGTGGGCCTAGAGCAGTGGTGGGAAGGTGTGTGATAAAACATCTGTGGTGGGGCCATGTGGATCTGCCATTGACTTTCAATTGTCTTGAGACAGACATGGTGCAGCCATCAGACCATTGTATATAAAGGCATCTTGTTATATGGAGAAGTTTCAGAGTAATGTTTAGAATCAGGTTGCTATGATCAAGGGGGCAAGCTATGTGGGATAGAAGCCTGGTTGGTGCATTCTACTGTAGACCAGGGTACACGTACCACACGTGACAGAACTCCCTCCAGCACTGTGTCCCAGTTGAACTCCTTGTATTTCGTGATGCCAATATCAAACTACCAGTGCAGCAGCAAGAAACACCACGAAAAGTGGAAGATGACCAAATGGTTTCACAGTCCACACGGGGAGACACTTAGCCCCCAGTGGCAATAGTTTACCTACAAAGAGAGAATTCAGCATTGCTGCCTCATGTTCATTGGAAAATAAGATGCCATGTCCTCCAGGTCACATAGATGCAGACCCAGCTTAGATGGTCTCACTATAAAGGAAGCGAAAGCTCCTGAAAACAACATATATTTCAAGTGCCCAACCTCAAAGGCAGTTTCTCAAGAAGTGTTTAGGCCAGCAGATCTTCATGTCTGTGGAGTATTTCCCATGTCACTTACTTTTGGAATACTCCTCTACCACCTCCAAGGTTGTGCACTCCTGAGCATTTTCATTGCAGATATATATTTACAGATTTTCTAACTCTTCTCCTCTAATTGTGACTTACTTGGGGCAATGGTAATGTCAAGTCATTGTTCTATATGAGAGAAGGAAGATTTTTTTGTAGCACATATTTGCATACACATTGGATTCATTTTTCAATTTTTCATTCGAAATACTGAATCCTTGACACTAGCCCATACCCTTATAGACTCTGACTACTAATACTAATATGATGAGAAAAATAACCAAAACAGAATAGAAATACAAGCAGTTCAGAAGAGGCATGGTGTGTAGTTGTACTTGCCTTTTGCATGATATAAGGTAGGAGTTATAAATCTAGTCAATTATTTGTTGAAATAATTCTCCATGTGTTTTTAAAGTTAAGAAATATGTGAATTTCTGTCTCTCTTTCTCTTTAGCCTATTAAGCACATGTATTTTTATATGCACAAATAGAATCCTACCTGGTTTCACACGTACATTCTTGTGAGGTGGCTGACTTGGCAGATACAAATTGTGAGAAGAGATCACTTCTCCTAAAGGCTGTTGGAACTAAAAATTCAACCCATGGGTGACCTTCCTAGATGAACAACATTATACATAATCCATGTTCAGTATAATGAATATTTTTTGATATGCAGATGAGTTATTTTTCATGATGAATTTCAATTGGCATATATATTGCTACATTATAATGTGTGTGTTTGTGTCTATATATATATAGTCTCCAGATTTTCAAAATATGAAATATAAGTGTCTTACTATACACTGCCTAAATTCATTCATGTTCCTGTATGGGGATATATAATCAATTTTTCACAAGATTATTCTTAGAAATATACATCCACTGAAATACATATTTGTTTCCTAGTACTGAAAACTAACTTCAGGGAATGGTGCTAAGAAATCCTAATATTTCTACAGTGACTCACCCAGTTTAACATCAATGCAAGTAGACTCCTATGGGACATGATGTGTATTTTGAAGTTCATTTTTAGTCAACACTGGTACATTACTATTTCTGCAGTTTATGGGCAATATAGGATATATCATTTCATCCACAATTTTACAAATTTATAGGCATTTGGTTCAATTTCAATCACTTCCTACTTGAGAAGACATGTATTCCTCCATGTTTCTTGACTGTTCTTTTCATGAGATTCTTTCCAAACACATTATTTTCGATTTCCATAATCACTTTTGAAACAAAACTCACACACTCTTCATAATAAACCGTAACACTAATATTATCATTAGATGTATAACTGTTCGGAATGAATGTATGTATATCAATGTAAGATTTCTTGTATATTTTCAGATATCAATTCAATCCATTATTTAAATTTTGAACCAGTTATATGATTTATTCACAGTATGGTCTATTAAAGAATCATCTCTATATTCATAGACCCAGGGTATACCTATTTGTATCCCCAATACTAATTTATAAGCCTTTAAAATATTGCTTTCAAAAATGGTGGAAGAAATATTCTAGTCACCTGATATACATATGCATTTCATCACAGTAATATTCCTGACAAAAAATGCAAGTGTCACACTTATGATTGTACCAAAGCCTATATTGAAAGTGAGCATGTATTACTAACAACATCCATGTCCTGATTCACTAATGATCTCGAATATTATTTCTATTGGTGACTACATATTTGTTTCTTCCTAAGATTGTATATTCAAACTCAACCCTGTTAAAAATGTCTTATCCTATCACTCTCTTTGTACTTTGCCTGATTTCCTAATATCTCTATTGATATCTGCTTTCCTACACATTTTCCCCAGTTCATCACTGTGGCTGACTCTTCACATATGCTGAAATTTACATTCACTCTCTAACCAAAACTCTATATCTAAACTCTTTTGATCCAACTCCTTGGTTCACTCAAATGGGTTCTTCAAATCCCTTCAGAGGGTAGCCCATAGGTGCTTGGGTTTTCTCATGACCCCAATTCTCATAAAGAATCTATACCCCACAGAGAGTAGGCCTCAAATTGGAGAAGTAGAGCAGTATTAATAGCAGGCCTATTTGATCACCCCTCGTTCACAGGAAGGGTTTCCATGCCACCCTGACTTTAGGCAAATGAGTGGCAAGTGAGCTTATTTTGAACACTGTCTTGGGCTGCGCCCCTCATGGAAACCTCCAACCAGAGTTTATTATGACTGTCTATATGGAAGAAGATGAGGGCCATGTTGGAGTGTTTTGGTTTAATTGTGGTCATTTGTGTTACGGTTGGAAAAGATTCCAGGGTCAACCTGGGCTTTAACTCTTGTGTGATTCCCTTTAGAGACTGAGTTCTGGAACAGATCTCAGTGACGTATTGGCATGAATTGTGTTTGGAATTTAGGAGGCCACACATGAGAGTTGCCCTTGGAGACTGAGATCTAGGCCCAGGTTGGCTTTCCAAAGAGCACTGGGATTCTCAGCCAGGATATCACATGACTTTATTCAGAAAGACTTAGCAGCCATAGTTGAGAGTCAAAACACACATGGACCTCAATTGTAAACCTCAATGGGCCTGGCTTCATGTGACCTTTTGGCCACTCCTTGGGAAGCCTTGCCTGTGAGAGTTGTCCCGAGCTTTCATTGAAATGAGCTTCCTCACTATTTAATGGTCCCTGAATGAATTGAAACCCACAGTGCCTCCAACTTCATCCTTGAAAATTGGCTAGATAAACACCATAAAATGTTTGATATTCCTATGAACAGGTGGCACTAGAGAATCTTTGGATGTCTGTTGCTGATCACGAGTATACCAGACAGTGCCCTGATTGACTGGGTTTCATGAAAATGTTGTAGAACAGAGATGCCAGAAAGTTGGAGCCTGCTGAGTAGTGGGCCTAGAGCAGTGGTTGGCAGGTGTATGATAAAACATCTGTCGTTTGGCCACATGGATCTTCCCTTGGCTTCCAAATGGATTGTGACTGACATGGTGCAGCCAGCAGACCCTTACAAATAAAGGGATTTTGTTATATGGAGAGGTTTCATGGCAATGTTCAGAATCAGGTTGCTATGGACATGGGTGCAAGCTTTTTGGGATAGAAGCCTGGTTGGTGCATTCTCCTGCAGACCCTCACTCACCACACATGAGAGTACTCCCTCTAGGACTGTGTCCCAGTTTATATCCTTGTACTTCATGAAACCAATACCAAACTCAGAGTACTGCAGTAAATAACACCACAAAAATTCGAGTATTACCAAATGGCTTCACAGACCACACGGTTAGACACTTAGACCCCAGTGGCCTCAGTTTACCTACAAAGAGAGAATTCAGAACTGCTGCCTCATGTTCAATAGAAAATAAGGAACCATGTCATCCAGGTCACATAGATGCTGACCCAGATTTGATGGTCTCACTACAAAGGAAGCTAAAGCTCCTGACAACAACAAATATTTCAAGGGCCCAAACTCAGAGGCAGTTTCTCAAAAATTTATTAGGCCACCAGAGCTCCATGTTTGTGGAGTGTTTATCCTTTCTTTTACATTTGGAAATTCCTCTACCACCTCCAAGGTTGTGAACTCCATTCATTTTTTTTCCAGATATATATTCACAGATTTTCAAACTATTCTCCACTAATTGTGTCTTACTTGTGGTGAAGGAAATATCAAGGCATTGTTGTAGAGGACAGTGGGAAGATTTTTGTCTAGCATATATTTGTATACACATTAGATTCATTTTCCTATTTTCTATTTGAAACACTGAATTCCTGACAGTAAGCCATACCCTAGTAGTCTCTGACTGTTCCCGGGTGCCTATGGTTGGTATACCATTCTAACTTGTGAATGTGACACAGGAAGTAGGGGCAGCCTCCATGTCATGGAGCCATTGGAAGCAAATATTAGAACAAAGTGGTTGCCAAGGCAGTGATCTCATTCAGTTCCTGAAGGAAGTGACCTACCTCACTTCCTTGGTGATGGAACCCTCTGAACTTGGGATCCAGGAAGCCAGGCACCAAGAGCCAGTCCCAGTCCCTTTCCCAGTGGGTTCACTTGTTTGGATTTACCAAGGACAGAGTCAGTCTTTCTTGTGGATCACTAAATGCCAGGAAAGCTCTGAAGAGGGGCCTTTCCTGAGAAAGCAGGTAGTGACTCACCGATGGCTCCTGAAAACTTTAGAGAGTTGGTAAAGGAGACCAGATCTGAGACAGGACAGGCCATTTCGGGGGAACATAGTATGGCCTATCAGTCTGAGGACACTCTGGTTACTCACAGACCTATGTGGGTAAAAGATATGCCTTTGTGGGTGTAGATGTGAGATTATGGTTTTGTCTCATGTTCTGAGAATAGGTAGGAAAGGCAGTTTGTTTGGTTTGGAGTGGACTGTTTTTAATAAGTCATTTGACATGGTGAGTGATTCTATGTCTGTGTATCCCACTTTGTCGGTGGTTGTAGATATGAGAAAAGTGAATGCATCAATGCATGTGTCCTGACAAGTAGAAAGCATTCCAGCACACATCCTGCCCAATTTATGAATGGACTGTTGCTTGCCTTATCGATGGGCAACACCTACTATTTTCCTTAGTTCCTGTTTTCTTCCTGAATTCTGGCCATTCTCCAGAATAGGCTCATTTTTTTTTGTCCAAGATATGTACCACCTCCCAGCTCTGTGACATGGCCATTTACTGGATACCTGAAATGAATGGGGAGGATCTCGGAAAACTCAGATATCAGTGTGACCAGTAAAGTCTCAGTAGAGAAACCCTGCTTTGTGCCTTTTGCTTACCTACTGTTCTGTTGACCTGAATGTCAGGTAGGTATTTGCCTCAGACCACCAGTTTGTGAAGCCTGAAGAAACTGCTTTCAAATGGAAATGAATGAGCATCACCCGTGGCTCTTAGATTAATTGCTTTAGAAAAGGATGTGTCTAAATCATCCTCTCGGCTCTGTGTGAGGCTGTGGGTTAGAATCTCAGCACCTGATGGATCTAAAGAAAGATCCCATGTGTGCATCCAAAACCAAAATGGCAAAAAGATCAGACATTGTGGATGAAGTCTCTTGCTTCCTCTGTTAGGCTCCCCACCTCCATCAAGTACGAATAGGGATCCTTTGGGTCTAATGAGTTTTTCAAAGATGAGAAAAGGTGCTTGGGTTTCACATGACTCCAAATCACATAAAGAATCAATACCTCACGTTCAGTAGGCCTCAAAAAGGAGAAAAAGAGCATTATTAATGGCAGGCCTATTTGATCAATCCTGGTTCACAGGAAGGGTGTCCAGGAAACCCAGACTTTAGGCAAATGAGGGGCAAGGGAACTTATTTTGGACACTGTCTTGGGCTTCGCCCCTTGTGGAAACCTCCAGCCAGAGGTAATGATGAGTGTCTATATGGAAGAATATAAGGGCCATGTGGTAGTGTTTTGGTTTTAATTGAACATGTTAATAACACTAACCATACATTGTTCCATCAATTTAAGTATTCAGAAGAGCAGGGACAGATTTGTTCTTACAATACAGGAATGTAGGGGATCTTCAACCTGCTGAAAATCTCAAAGGTCAATGCAGAAATTATCCCTGGAGAAGATGTAGGCAGCTATGAAGGACCGGAGAGAGCAAAAGTAATCTTCCATGGAAAACAACCTGGTCAGGATGAAGGGTTGAGTCTGAATCAGACTCTCTATCCTTAACCTAGAGGAGATGGAGCAAACCGGGCCTGTGTGGAGAGCTGTTCCTGGGTACCTATGGTTGGTATACCATTCTAACTTTTGAAAGTGTCTCAGGAATTAGGGGCAGCCTCCATCTCATGGGACCCTTGGAAGCAAGTGTTAGGACAAAGTGGTTGCCACGGCAGTGACCTCATTCAGTTCCCAAAGAAATGACCTTCCTAACTTCCTTGGTGATGGAACTCTCTGAACTTGTGATCCAAGTAGCCAGGCACCCAGAGCCAGTCCCAGTCACAGTTCCAGTGGGCTCACTTGTTGGATTTACCAAGGACAGAGTCAGTCATTCTTGGTACCTACTGATGTGAGGATGGCCAAATGCCAGGAGTGCTCTGAAGAGGGGCCTTTCCTGAGAAAGCAGGTAGTGGCTCAACACTGGCTCCTGACAACTTCAAAGAGTTGGCCAAGGTGACCAGATCTGAGGCAGGACAGGCCATTTCGGGAGAACACAGTATGGCCCACAAGTCAGAGGACATTCCGGATAGTCACAGACCTACTTGGGGGAAGAAGTTGAATTTGTGAGTTTGGGTGGGGTTTGTGGTTTTGTCTCATGTTCTCAGAATAGGTAGGAAAGGAGGTTTGTTTGGTTTGGAATTATCTGATTCTTCTAAGTCCTTTGACAATGCGAGTTTTTCTATGTCTGTGTATCCCACTGTGTTAGTGGTTGTAGACATTAGAAAAGAGAATGCATCAATGGATGTGTCCTGTCTAGTAGAAAGCTTCCCAGCATTCATCCTGCCCAATTTATGAATGGACTGCGGCTTGCCTTATGGATGGGCAACACCTGCAATCTTCCTAAGTTCCTGATTTCTTACTCAATTCTGGTCACTCTCAAGAATAGACTCATGGTTGTGTGTCCAAGATATGTACCACCTCCAAGGTCTGTGAAATGGCCATGTACTGGATAGCTGAATGGAATAGCCGAGCATCTCAGAAAACTCAGATAGCAGTGTGACCAGGAATATCTCAGTGGAGAAACCCTGCTTTGGGCCTTATGCATACATATTTTTCTGTTGCCCTGAATGTCAGGAAGGTGTTTTCCTCAGGCCAACACTTTTGGAAGCCTTAACAAAAGACTTTTCAATTGGAAATAAATGTGCATCTCCTGTGGCTCTTTCCTTAATTGCTTTGGAAAGGGATGTGTCTGAATCAGCCTCTTGGCCCTGTGTGAGGCTGTGGCTTAGATTCTATGCACCTTATGGATCTAAAGAAAGATTCCATATGTGCATCCAAAACCAAAATGGCTAAAAGTAGAGTCATTGTGGATGAAGTCTCTTGCCTTCCTCTGGTAGGGCACTTACTTCCATCAAGGAAGAATAGGGATCCTTTGTGTTAAATGGGTTCTTCAAAGCTCTGCAGTGGCTTGCCCATAGTTCTTTTGTTTTCTCATGCGTCCAATTCCCAAAAAGAATTTAAACCCCTCAGTCAGTAGGCCTCAAATTGGAGAAGTGGAGCAGTATAAATGTCAGGCCTATTTGATCACTCCTGGTTCATAGGAAGGGTGTCCAGGCAAACGTGACTTTAGGCAAATGAGGGACAAGGAAGCTTATTTTGGACACTGTCTTGGGCTGTGCCCTCATGGAAACCTCCAGCCAGAGGTTATGATGAGTGTCTATATGGAAGAAGATGAGGGTCATGTGGGAGTGTTTAGGTTTTAATTGTGAGAGATTACTGGTTCAACCTGGGTTGAATTCTGGTGTGATTCCCCTTAGAGACTCAGTTCTTGAACTGACCTCAGAGAAGAATTGCCATGAATTGTGTTAAGATTTTCGGAGGCAACGCATGAGAGTCGCCATTGGAAGCTGAGATCTAGTCCCAGGGGGACTTTCCACAGTTCACTGGGAATCTCAGCCAGAGAATCACATAATTTTATTCTGAAAGACTTGGCAGCCACAATTGAGAGTCAAAACACACATGGACCTCACATTTTAGACCTCAATGGGCCTGGCTTCAAGTGACGTTTTGGCCACTATTTGGGAAGCCTTGCCTGTGAGAGTTCTCCAGAGCTTTCATTAAAATGAGATTCCTCACCATTTAATGGTTTCTGAATAATTGAAACCCACAATGCCTCCAACTTCATCCTTGAAAATGGTTACATAAATATCATGAAATTTTTAAAATTACCATGACCAGGTGGCACTGGAGAACCTTTGGATGTCCTGTTGCTGATCATGAGTATACCAGAGAGTGCCTAGATTGACTGGGTTTCTTTAACATGGTGTAGAACACAGATGCCAGTAAGTTGGAGTCTGCTGAGAAGTGGACCTAGAGCAGTGGTGGGCAGGTGTGTGATAAAACATCAGTGGTACGGCCATGAGGATCTACCATTGGATTCCAAATGCCTTGTGACTGACATGGTGCAGGCAGCAGACCCTTCTATGTAAAGGCATCTTGTTATATGCAGAGGTTTCAGGGAAATGTTCAGAATCAGGTTGCTATGGTCAAGGGGGAAAGCTATGTGGATAGAAGCCTGGTTGGTGCATTCTCCTGCAGACACTGACCCACCACACGTGACAGAACTCCCTCCAGCACTGTGTCCCAGATAAACTCCTTGTATTTCATGAAGCAAACACCAAACTCCCAGTGCAGCAGCAAGAAACACAACGAAAAGTGGATCATAACCAAATTGCTTCACAGTCCAAACGGGGAGACACTTAGCCCCCAGTGGCCACAGTTTACCTGCAAAGAGAGAAACCAGCACTGCTGCCTCATGTTCATTGAAAAATAAGATGCCATGTCCTCCAGGTCACATAGATGCAGACCGAGCTTTGATGGTCTCACTAGAAAGAAGCTAAAGCTCCTGAAAACAACATATATTTCAAGTGCCCAAACTCAGAGGCATTTCTCAAGAAGTCTTTAGGCCAGCAGAGCTCCATGTTTGTGGAGTGTTTATCCTGTCCCTTACTTTTGGAAACTCCTCTACCCCCTCCAAGGTTGTGAACTTCTGAGGATTTTTCATTGAATATATGTATTCACACATTTTCTAATTCTTCTCCTCTAATTGTGTCTTTCTTGGTGCGAAGGTAATGTCAAGGCATTTTTCTGGATGAGAGTGGGAAGATTTTTGTGTAGCATATATTTACATACACATTGGATTTATTTTCCAAATTTCCATTAGAAATACTGAATCCATGACACTAACCATTACATTACTAGACTCTGACTACTAATCCTAATATGATGGAGAATAAAAACCCAAACAGAATAGAGATATAAGCAGTTCAGAGGATGCATGTTGTATAGTGGGACTTGCCTTTTGCATTATATAGGGTAGGAGTTATAAATCTAGTCAATTTTCTGTTGAAATATTTCTCCATGTATTTCTAAAGTTAACAAATATGTGAATACCTGACTCCCTTTCTCTGCAGCCTATTCAGCACATGTAATTTTATATGCACATATAGAATCCTACCTGGAATCACACGTACATTCTTGTGAGATGGCTCACTTGGCAGATACAAATTGTTAGAATAGTTCACTCTTCCTAAATGATGCTGGAACTGAAAATTCAACCAATGGGTGAGCTTCCTGGTTGAACAACTTTACACAAAAACCCATGTTCAGTAAAATAAATATTTCTGATCTGTGGATGATATATATTTCATGGTTAATTTCAATTGGCATATATATTCCTACATTTTAAAGTCTGTTTGTGTGTGTGTGTGTATACATACTCTCCAGATTTTTCAAAATATGAAATATGTGTCTTATTATACACTCCCTAAAATAATTCATATTCATGTATGTGGATTTTTAATCAACTTTTCACGAGATTATTCCCAGGAATATTCACACACCTGAAAAACATATTTGTTTCCTCGTACTGAGAACTATCTTCAGTGAATGGTGCATACAAATCCTTGTATTTCTGCAGTAACTTACCCAGTTTAACATCAATGCAAATAGATTTCTATGGGACATGATGTGTATTTTGAAATTCATTTTTATTCAACACTGGTACATTGCAATTTCTTCCGTTTATGCACATCATAAAATATATATTTCATCTAGAAATTCGAAAATTAATAGGCACTTGTTTCATTTTCAATCACTTCCTGCTTCAGAACACATGTATAACTCCATGTTTCTTGACTGATCTTTTCATGAGGTTTTTTTTTCGATTTCCTTAATCATTTTTGAAGCAAAACTCACACACTCTTCATGATGAACCATAACCCTAATATTACCATTAGATGTATATTTGGTTTTAATGAATGTATATATATATATCAATATAAGATTTCCTCTATATTTTCATTTATCAATTCAATCCATTATTCAAAGTTGGAACCAGTAATACTATTTATTCACAGTATGGTCTATTCATGCATTATCTCTATATTCATAGACACAGGGTACACCTATTTGTACCCCCAGTACTAACTTATACGTCTTCACAATATTGCTCCCAGAAATGGTGGAAGAAATACTCATGTCACCTGATCTACATGTACATGTTATCACAGTAATATTCTGGAAACAAAATGCAAAGGTCACAGTTATGATTGTACCAAAACCTAAATGAAAAGTGAGCATGGATTACTAAAAATATTCCTGTCCAGGTTGCTACCGCTCTCAAATGTCAATCCTATTGGTGACTATATATTTGTTTCCTCCTAAGATTATATATTCAACCTCAAGCCTGTTGAAAATGTGTAATCCTATCACTCACTTTATACTTTGCCTGATATCCTAATGTCTCTATTGATTTCTGCTTTCCTAAATATTTTCCCAGTTTATCATTTTGACTGACTCTTCACATGTGCTGACATTTAAATTCACTTTCTAACCGAAACCCAATTGCTAAAAACATTTCCTCCAAAACCTATAATCACTATTCTTTCTAAACCTACCGACACTTTTCCTAATCCTACCGACTATAGCTTTTTGACTGGATATTCTCGTGACATTCAATCATCCAAGGTACAAGGTCCTATGACATTGTATATGGATTTATTTAAGACATCTGTGCAGAACGTAAGTCAAAGCTAAGTATCCCTATTAAAGGCCCAATGCCCTTCTGGGCTTCAAATTTTACCTAGATTTCTGTTTTCATACTTATATTTCACCTAAATATTCTTGTAAATATCACACATTCCCAATACCATTATTCATCGCTCAGAATGATTCTTAATCCAAATCGAACCTGTTATTAAGCCTAACCAAACACTGTTCCCTCAATCTAACTTTACAGAAGAGCAGCTACAGAGTTGGTCTTACAATACAGGAATGTAGGGGATCTTCCAGATGCTGAGATCCTCAAAGTTTTAAGCAGAAACGATCCCTGGAGAAGACATAGGCAGCTATGAAGGACCTGAGAGAGCAAAAGTCATCTTCCATGGCAAACAACGTACACAGGATGAAGCATTGTGTCTGAATCAGCCTCTCTTTTCTTAATGTAGAGAAGAGGGACCAAACCAGGCCTGTGTGGAGAGCTGTTCCCAGATTCCTATGGTTGATATACCATTCTAACTGTTGAAACTGTCTCGGGAAGTAGGGGCAGCCTCCACCTCATGGGAACCTTGCAATCACCTGTTAGGACAAAGTGGTTACAAAGGCAGTAAACTCACTCAGTTCCTGAATGAAGCGACCTACCTCACTTCCTTGGTGAAGAAACTCCCTGACCTTGGGCTCCAGGAAGACAGAGAATACCAAGACATTGTCACAGTTCCAGTCCCAGTGGGCTCCATTGTTTGGAAAAACCAAGTATAGACTAAGTATTCCTTGGTCCCTACTGATATGAGGATTTCAAATTCCAGGAGAGCTCTGAAGAGGGGCCTTTCCTGAGAAAGCAGGTAGTGGTTCACCGCGACCAGATCTGAGACAGGACAGGCCTTTTGGGGGAACATAGTATGGCCCACCAGTCAGAGGACACTCCAGATAGTCACAGACCTACTTAAATGAAGGAGGTGCGTTTGCGCGTGTGTGTGTGATTTTGTGGTTTAGTCTCTTCTTATGAGAATAGGTAGGAAAGGCGGTTTGTTTGGTTTGGAGTGGACTGCTTCTAGTAAGTCGTTTGACAAGGCGATTTTTTGCATGTCTTTGTAACCCACTGTGTTCGTGGTTGTAGACCTTAGAAAAAAGAATGCATCAATGTGTCCTGTCTAGTAGAAATCTTCCCAGCATTCATCCTGCCCAATTTAGGAGTGGACTGCCCCTTGCCTTATGGATGGGCAACACCTGCAATCTTCCTAAGTTCCTGATTTCTTCCTCAATTCTGGTCACTCTCAAGAATAGGCTCATTGTTTTGTGTCCAAGATATGTACCACCTCCAATCTGAGTGACATGGCCATGTACAAGATAGATGAAGGAAATGGCGAGCATCTCAGAAAACTCTAATATCAGTGTGTCCAGGAAAGTCTCAGTGGATAAACCCTGCTTTGGGCCTTTTGCTATTGTTCTGTTGCCCTGAATGTCAGGAAAGTCTTTGCCTCAGGCCATCCCTTTGTGAATCCTGAAGAAAACAGTTTTCAAATGGAAATAAATGGGCATCAACTGTGGCTCTGTGCTTAATTGCTTTGGAAAGGGATGCGTCTGAATCAGCCTCTTGGTCCTATGTGAGGCTATAGCTTAGATTCTCAGCACCTGATGGATCTAAAGAAAGATCCCATGTGTGCATTCAAAACCAAAATGGCAAAAAGATCAGTAATTGTGGATGACGTCTCTTGCCTTCCTCTGTAAGGTTCCTGACCTCCATCAAGTGAGATTAGGCATTCTTTGGGTCAAATGAGTTCTTCAAAGCCCTGTGGAGGCCATTAACAGGTGGCACTGGAGAACTCTTAAATGGTCTGTTGCAGATCATGAGTATACTAGCCAGGGCCTTTATTGACTGAGTTTCATAAAAATTATCTAGAACAGCGATGCCAATAAGTTGGAGCCTGCTGAGTAGTGGACCTAGAGCAGTAGTGTGTGATAAAATATCTGTGGTGGGACCATGTGGATCTGCTATTGACTTCCAAATGGCTTGTGGCTGACATGGTGCAGCCAGCAGACCCTTCTATGTAAAGGCATCTTGTTATATGGAGAGGTTTCAGGGTAATGTTAAGAATCAGGTTGCTGAGGTTAAGGGGACAAGCTATCTGGTATTGAAGCCTGGCTGGTACATTCTCCTGCAGAACGTGACCCACAACACATGACAGAACTTCCTCCAGCACTGTGTTCCAGTTGAACTCATTGTATTTCGTGAAGCAAATACCAATGTCCCAGTTCAGCAGCAAGAAACA
Source organism: Callospermophilus lateralis (assembly GCF_048772815.1). Classification (NCBI taxonomy): domain Eukaryota; kingdom Metazoa; phylum Chordata; class Mammalia; order Rodentia; family Sciuridae; genus Callospermophilus; species Callospermophilus lateralis. Next base: position 32,450 of record NW_027512993.1, on the reverse strand, counting down.
CCACAAAAGTTGGAGGATGAACAAATGGCTTCAGAGTCCACATGGGGTGACACTTAGCCCCCAGTGGCCACAGTTTACATACAAAGAGAGAAATCAGCACTGCTGCCTCAGAATCATTGGAAAATAAGAAACCAAGATCTTCATGTCACATAGATACAGACCCAGCTTTGATGGTCTCACTAGAAAGGAAGCTAAAGCTTCTGACAAACACATATATTTCAAGTGCCCACCCTCAGAGGCAGTTTCTCAAGAAATCTTTTGGCCAACAGAGCTCCATGTTTGTGGAGTGTTTACCCTGTCCCTTACTTTTGGAAACTGCTCTACAACCTCCAAAATGGTGAACTCCTGAGCATATTCCACTACAGATATATATTCACAGATTTTCTACCTCTTCTCTTCTAATTGTGTCTTAATTAGGGTGAAGGTAATTTCAAGGCATTGTTGTGGATGAGAGTTGGAAGATTTTTTTGTAGCACATATTTGCATACACATTGGATTCATTTTCCAATTTTCCATTCGAAATACTGAATTCCTGACACTAACCCATAACCTACTAGAATCTGACTACTAATCCTAATATGATGGAGAACAATAACCCAAACAGAATAGAAATCCAAGAAGTTCAGAGGAGGCATGGTGTATAGTTGAACTTGCCTTTTGCATTATATAGTGTAGGAGTTATAAATCTAATCAATATTTTGTTGACATAGTTGTCCATGTGTTTTTAAATTTAACAAGTATTTGAATTCCTGTCTCCGTTTGTCTGTAGCCTATTCAGCACATGCATTTTTATATGCACATATAGAATCCTACCTGGTATCAAATGTACATTCTTGTGAGGTGGCTGACTTGGCAGATACAAATTATGAGAAGAGATCACTCCTCCTAAACGCTGTTGGAACTGAAAATTTAACCTAAGGGGGAGCTTCCTAGTTGAACAACATTATACACAAATCCATGTTCAGTAAATTAAATATTTTTGGATCTTTGGACGATATGTATTTCTACATCAATTTCAATTGGCATATATATTGCTACATTTCAATGTCTCTGTGTGTATATGTGTTTGTTTGTGTGTGTGTGTGTGTGTGTGTGTATATATATATATATATATATATATATATACATATACACTCTCCAAATTTTTAAAATATGAAATACTTCTGTCTTCTTTTACACACCCTAAATTCATTCATATTCATGTATGTGGATTTATAATAAACTTTTCACAAGATTATTCTCAGAATTATTCATCCACCTGAAATACATATTTGTTTTCTAGTACTGACAAGTAACATCAGTGAATGGTGCATACAAATCCTAATATTTCTACAGTAACTGACCCAGTTTAACATCAATCCAAGTAGATTACTATGGGACATGATGTACATTTTGACGTTCATTTTTATTCAACACTGGTACTTTACTATTTCTTCAGTTTATTCACATCATAGGATATGTATTTCATCCACAAGTTAGCAAAATTATTTGCATTTGTGTCACTTTCAATCACTTTCTACTTCAGAACACATGCATTCCTCTATGTTTCTTGACTGGTCTTTTCATGAGACTTCTTTCCAAATACATTATTTTTCTTTTCCATTCTCACTTTTGAAGCAGATCTCACACACCTTTCATGATAGAATATAACCCTAATATTACCATTAGATGTATAACTCATTGGAATGAATGATTCTATATCAATATAAGATTTCTTATATATTTTCAGATATCAATTCTATCAATCCATTATTTGAAGTGGAATCAGTTATATTATTTATTCACAGTATTGTCAATTCATGAATTACTTCTATATTCATAGACACAGGGTACACCTCTTTGTACCCCCAATACTAATTTATTTTTTTTATTTTGCATTCTTTATTAAAGTATTTTTATATTATTTTCAACAACATTTGAAACAAGAGGATTTTCTAAATAGACTTGTCTTTAGCATACCCAGATGAAAAAATATAATTCTATTTCATATCCCTTTGTGGGATAATGTGGGTTTTTTGTACTGAAAAAATGCTAGGAATATTAGAATATATGATCCGTTAGCCAACTTTGTTTGTTTGTTTGTTTGCTTTTGCAAAGCTAGGAATTGAACCCTAGTAGTAACTAGTAATTCTACTCATTCAGAAAAGTTAGTGTATCATTTTATTGAAATAACCATACTGGATATAAAATAGATACACATGTGATACAATAGATTGCATTGTATATAAATTTGTATCTCAGTAAAGCTGTAATTAAAAAAAAATTTAAAGTATTGAAATTCAGGCAAAGGATAGGAAAGATATTTGTGTCTGTTTTTCAGAAGTTTATTGTCATCCATTTAAAAAATCTTTTAAAAGAGATTGCATTTGAACAAAAGGTATTGTTTAGTGTGCTTTCTCTGTATTCTTAGTGGTTCTTCACTATTACTATTTTATTCACACCCTCTTAATTTCTTATTGTTGAGCCAATTCTGCATCTAAATGTAGTGGCAAGATATATTCAGCAGTCTGGTGCAATAGTGCATGCCTGAAATCCCAGCTACTAAGACCCTTTCTCAAAACAACAAAAAAGTAGTGGGGGTGGGGAGCATGGATGTGATTTAGCAGTCAAGTGCTTTCCGAAGCATGTGGAGGCCCTGGGTTCTATCTGCAGCACCGCAAAAGCAAAACAAACAAAAGACGTATTCCAGAGATTTTGATTATTTCTGCAGGAGACATGCAGTCAAGACTAAGTAATTTGAAACAGGAGTGGCACAAGAAGTGGAAGATAAAGTATGAATTTTTTTTTCTTTTTTTTTTTGGTTAGAATTAGTTCACTTTGCATTCCTTGCGTATGCGCCTCTACCTTTGGAACCACATTGGTAAAAGTTTGTGTAAGAATTGTTTGTTGGCATATCCTAGGGTCCTCAATTTATACGTCTTCAAAATATTGCTCCCAGAAATTGTGGAAGAAATACTCATGTCACCTGATCTACATATACATTTTATCACAGTAATATTGGGAACACAAAATGCAAAAGTCACACTTATGATTGTACCAAAGGCTAAATAGAAAGTGAACCTGTATTATTAAAAACATTCATGTCCAGGTTGCCTAATACTCTCAAATGTCAATCCTATTGGTGACTACATATTTGTTTCTTCCTAAGATTATATATTGAAACTCAACCCTGTTGATAATGTCTAATCCTATCACTCACTTTATACTTTGCCTGATTTCCTAATGTCTCTATTGATATCTGCTTTCCTACATATTTTCCCCAGTTCATCATTGTGACTCATTCTTCACATGTGCTGACATTTACATTCATTCTCTAACCGAAACCCTATTACTAAAGAACTTTTGGTCCAAATCCTATACTCACTCTTCTTCCTAAACCTACGGACTATATTCCTAATCCCACTGACTATCCCTTTTTGACTGGATGTTCTCTTCTACATTCAATCATCCAAGTAAAGGTCGGTCGAGTGTCGGAAGAGGAGACCACCAAGAGTCTATCTCATGTAACAGCGAAGGGTTTATTGGGGGTCCAGCATGCTGGGGCTCAGAGTTCACTTGAAAAGAGTAGAGAGCCCTGAGAACAGCTTAAGCAGAGGTTAAATACTTTCCCTTGCGAGTGCAGGGAGGGAAGTTTATTGATGTGTCAGGGCGAGTGGTCAATTTGCATGCAACCTGGTGAAGGAGTACATTCTGCAGTTTGACAGTTGGGGACAGCACATTCTGGGAACAAGATTGGCAAACATTTCTCAAGATTTCAACAGTGTTTTGTTAAGCGTACAGAAAAACAGGAAGTGACAACTACATATTTTATTAACCTTTCATTCGACACTTCTTTTTCTGGCTACTTTTAATCATAAAAATGATCATTGGGGGGTGTCACATTCTATGTCTGCTAGTGGGGTATTACCATTAGTTTAACTTGTCCAATTTGAGCTTGGAGAAAATAAATTACATGGTTGAGCAAGCAGGGTTTAATATTTAGCAATAATATGAGGATTATTATTGAACCGGCCAGGGTTGATAAATGCGTAGTTAACCAGGGGAACTTTGTGAACCAAGATTCAAAACACCCTTTTTTGGCCTCTCTCTGTCGTTGATGCTCTTCAAGTCATCTTTTTAATTTACTCATAGATTTTTTTACAACTCCAATATGGTTGGCATAAAAACAACATTCTTCCATCAATGCAAAACAAAGGCCCTCTTCTCACATGAAGAGGAGTTCCAATCCTCGACTGTTCTGTAAAACAACTTCAGAGAGATAGGTTAAAGATTCCTGCAATGCTGTTATGGAGGTTTCTAATATCTTTAAGTTTTGGTCTATAGCTGCTTCTATTTGGGTCATTTGTTTTGTCCCATGGACCAAGGCAGTGGTTCTTGTGCCCACCCTTGCAGCAACATGTATTCCTAATAGGATCGCAAAAGTGAGTGATATATGTTCCCAGTGGAACTAGGTTTTATGCCCCCCCTATTTGATCTTCAAATGAACCTGTGTTGATAGAGCACTCTGGGAAACATTTGCACAACTATACAATTAATCACATCTGTTGACCACTTCATGAAAACATAAACAATGTTTTAAGTATATAGAATTATACTGTTGTAGGGACGGACAAGGCAAGGCACCTAAGATAGTACCAAAGACAGGAAAACAGTCCTATTTGTTTGCAACCAGATTCAGAGGGCATTACTTCTGTTGTAATCAATTAAATCCCCGGAACCCCAAGTTTAGGTACTTTCAGAATTTTGTACCCAACATATAAGGGAAGGGGCTCAGAAGTTCACAGTCTTAAGCAGTTCACAGAAAGCAGTTTGTATTCTGTTTTTTTCCTCTGTTGTGGGAAAGTTAACTTTTCAAGGACACCTGGGTGAGGGAGAGCATTATATTCTCTTTATTTTTTCCCTCTCCCAACTGTTACCATGGAGCCCAGTTGGTAACTTCTTTATCTTACAAATGTAGCCATCTCTGTGAAGCCTCAGCTCAAGGCCAAGGCCTTGTTCACATATTTTGTGAAAAACTAGTAAGGTGGTGTCTAGCTTAGGATTGCTGATTTTTTTAGCCAGTGGCCAAGTATAATAGGGCAACAGGAAAAGAGGAAGTTTATGTACTTAGAAATTTTTTATAGGGACTCTTTTTCTGAAAGTCCTAAATTCAGCTATGTTGAAGATTTCTGGAGAAGGTCAGTTAAGACATTTCTGTGGGCCTGGTACAGAGGGGGAAGACGGGGAAGGCGTGGCTGTGAGCAGCTCCGTGGATCTGAGAATGAGGTAGGAGAGATGTAAAAGAATAATGGGAAAGGGGTTTTGGATTTTTCTAGGAACAAATCTTGAGCAGTACAACAGGTAGAGCAGAGGGTAAGATGGGAGTTAGTATCCCCAAAAGCCTGTGAGGGACTTTAAATACTTAGTAACCTGTTTTCAGTGATGACAAAGCAACTTTAAAGGCCATTTACATTACATCTTTGATAAGGGTCTGAGGGCTCTCCTCAGCTGGTTTGAGCTTTGTGTTAGCTAGTAAGAGGACCTGGTGGGACCCGGTGCAGGCAATGACAAGAGAAGAGAGGAGTGAGTGGGTTAAGGTGTACCTCAGTACCTGCTACCTTAACAAGGGGGCAATGGTCATAGAATGGGCGGAGGTTTGGGTTTTTGATCTAGTAATTGGAGGGGAGAAATCAGGTTGCTTAGGTGAGAGTAAGAGCAGAGAGTATGGAGCAGATGGCTGAGGGTGAGGATCTATTGGAGAAGCATAGTTCAGGATGTGAAAAAAGGAGGGAAAAGGCCTCCACATAGGGGAATCTCCTTTCACACTTTTGAGCACTTGCAAAAGTTAAAAAGGTCACGCAGAATTTGAGGATCTAGAGACCCCTCTGGGGGCTATCAATTTTGGTTATCTAATTGGATATGGCCAATGCTGTGTACAGAATTTGATGAGGAGTTTGGGTTCCATCAAGCAGTCCCTGAATGCTCACATCCCCATGACTTACAGAAGAAGTCGGCTTCCCCCCAACACAGCCGTGACTGTTTGTGGCTTTGATAGTCCGCCAGGCAAACATAGTAATCTAGGCTAGCCAAACTGCATCTGGCTCGCGTGTCCCTACATCCATAATATTTGTTTCCATTATCTATGGTAGAGAAGGGATTTAATGGAATTTTAGTGAGATCCACTTCATCAGGGATATCCCAATGGAAAAGACCTATAGCCAGCTGACAAATGTCTCTGTGGAGAGATGGCGACCATGTCCTTAAGTGGGCGGTATGCGAGATAGACCATACTTCATGTCCAGTATGATTTGTGATCAGCCATTGCTGCTGAATGGGCTGATGAGGGTTAGGACTACTGGTGGTCAAGGGGAGAGTCTATAGCCTTATTGACAAGGCAAATACACAATTTGAAAGGGTTACCTGTCTTTTACAGTTTCCAGCCAGAGTCTGGACAGGGCACAGGCTTGAGATGAGAGGTATGGATCCAGGAAGTGATTCTGTCTACCTTTACTTCTGTAGGTGTTATAAGTAGCACCTTCTATGGTCCCTTTCAGCGGGGTTCCATGGATGACACCTGATGTTGTCTAATGTAGACAAGTCTCTTTCTTGATATTGATGTTGATTCCCCTCGTCCCCGGGTTGGTAGGCAGTGGCCATCTGTCTTCACAGGTATCTGTGTGGTCCTGGCTGAAAGACAATATCTCTGACTTTTTAAATTAGTGGGAAGTAGAATGATCCTTCTAGGGTCCATCCAAATCCAATGGTGAGCCATTCTGAGGCACAGAGAGTCTGCCAGGTCCAGCGTTTTACTAAAAAAGAAAGATTCTGATCCCTTAAGCAAACTTTGGTGCAGTGATCAAGGGTCAGAGACAGAGGCATTGAAGTGCTCTGTCCCATAATGAAAGATACACAAACAGTAAAAGCAACAACACACGACACAGACAAGACAAGACAATAAAGACAGGATATGGAAGTCCAACACTGAGACCAGGACTTAGTAGTTGGCAGAACCCGATCGGTTGGCAATAACGAATCTGAAACAAAATATCACTGAGTCATGGAGACTATTGTTCCTCAATTTTCTGAGTCCTCTATGACGTCACCCAGGGACTTGGCCTGTGGCTCTGTGACATGACTGTCAGCCATCGTTGGAGAGAGCTCACGCTCTTCATTGACATCCATTTTGCCAAGCCCTGACCTGAAACCTGACCAGAAAGAGGCACCTTACTTACCCTGAGAGGAGTTCATTGGGGTCTCTTGTCCACCACTGCCGGATCTCAGTGGAACCTCCATATGTAAAGGTCCGGTGACAATCGGGGGAAGAGACCACCAAGAGACTGTCTCATGCAAAAGCAAAGGGTTTATTGGGGGTCCAGCATGCTGGGGCTCAGAGCTCACTTGAATAGAGCAGAGAGCCCAGAGAACAGCTTAAGCACAGCTTATATATTTTCCTTGGAGAGGGCAGGGGGGTAAGTTTATTGATGGGTCCGGGCGAGTGAGCGGTTTGCGTGCAACCAGTTGAGGGAGTACATTCTGCAGTTTGGCAATTGGGGACAGCACATTCTGGGAATAAGATTAGCAAACAGTTCTCAATATTTCAAAAGTGTTTTGTTAAGCATACAGAAAAACAGGAAGTGACAAGTACTTATTTTATTAACCTTTCACTGCGAACTATACTTTGCCAGAATCCCTAATGTCTCTATTGTGTTTGTTAAAGTTCATTTTTATTCAAACCTGGTACGTTATTATTTCTTCAGTTCATGGACATCATAAGATATTTCCTTTCATTCACAAGTTCACAAATTTATAAACATTTGGTTCACTTTCAATCACTTCCTCCTTCGGAAGACATATGTTCCTCCATGTTTCTTGACTGGTCTTTTTACTAGACTTCTTTCTAAACATATTATTTTCGATTCCATAATCATTTTTGAGGCAAAACTCACACACTATTCATGATAAATGATAACCCTAACATTACAATTAGATATATAACTGGTTGGAATGAATGTATGTATATCAATATAAGATTTTCTATATATTTTCAGATATCAATACAATCCATTATTTAAATTTGGAACCAGTTATATAATTTATTCACAGTATGGTCTATTAATGCATCATCTCTATATTCATCAAAACAGGGTAAACCTAATAGTATTCCCAGTACTAATTTATAAGTTTTCAAAATACTGCTCACAGAAATGGTGAAAGAAATACTCATGTCACCTTAGCTACATATACATATTATCACACTAATATTCTGGACACAAAATGCAAAGGTCACACAGAACATAATTTAAGCTAAGTATCCCAATCAAGGGCCCAAAGTCCTTCTGGGCTTCAAATATTACCTAGATTTCTGTTTTCATACTTATATTTCACCTCCATGTTCTTGTAAATATCACAGGTTCCCAATATCATTATTCATCCAGCAAAATGATTCATAACCCAAATCGAACATGCTATTAACCCTAACCATTCTGTAAACTGAGATTGTTCACTCAATCTCACTTTACAGAAGAGCAGGGACAAAGTTAGTATTACAATACAGGAAGTTAGGAGATCTTCCACCTGCTGAGTACCTCAAAATCCATGCAGAAATGATCCCTGGAGAAGACGTAGGCAGCTATGAAGGACCTGAGACAGCAAAAGTCATCTTCCTTTGCAAACAACCCGATCAGGATGAAAGGATGTGTCTGAATCATCCTATCTCTTCTTAATGTAGGGAAGATGTATGAAACCAGGCATGTGTGGAGAGCTGTTCCCAGGTGCCTATGTTTCTATACCATTCTAACTTGTGAAAGTGTCACAGGAAATAGAGGCAGCCTCCTTTTCCTGAGACACTAGGAAGCAACTGTTAGGACAAAGTGGTGGCCAAGACAGTGGCCTCATTCATTTTCTGAAGAAAGTGACCTCACCTCACTTTTTTCATGATGGAACTCTCTGAATTTTGTGATCCAGGAAGCCAGGCACCAAGAGCCAGTACCAGTCCCAGTCCAAGTGGGCTCACTTGTTTGGATTTACCAAGTAAAGAGTCAGTCTTTCTTGGTACCTACTGATGTGAGGGTGGCCAAATGCCAAGAAAGCTTTGAAGAGGGTCCTTTCCTGAGAGGGCAGGAAATGGCTCACCACTGCCTCCTGAAAACTTCACAGAATTGGCCAAGGAGACCAGATCTGAGACAGGACCAGCCATTTCTGGGGAACATTCTATGGCCTACTAGTCAGAGGACACTCCGGATAGTCACAGACATACTTGGGGAAGGAGGTGACTTTGTGTGTGTGGATGTCAGTTTGTGGATTTGTCTCATATTCTGAGAATAGGTAAAAAAGGAGGTTTGTTTGGTTTGGAGTGGACTGTTTCTAGTAAGTCATCTGACAAGGAGACTGTTTCTATGTCTGTGTATCCCACTGTGTCCTTAGTTGTAGATATTAGAAAAGAAAATGGATCAATGGGTGTGTCCTGTCTAGTAGAAAGCTTCACAGCATTCATCCTGCCCAATTAATGAATGGACTGAGGCTTGACTTATCCATGGGCAACACCTAGTATCATCCTAAGTTCTTGAATTCTTCCTGAATTCTGGCAACTCTCCAGAAAGGCTCATGGTTTTTTGTCCAAGATATGTACCACCTCCAAGCTCTGTGACATGGCCATGTACTAGTTAGCTGAAAGGAATGGCGAGCACACCAGAAAACTCAGATATTGGTGTGACCAGGAAAGTCTCTATGGTGAAACCTGGCTTAGGGCCTTTTGCTTAACTGTTGTTCTGTTGCCCTGAATGTCAGGAACCTCTTTGCCTCAGGCCACCCCTTTATAAAGCCAGAAGAAAACAATTTTCAAATGGAAATGAATGGGCATCACCTGTGCCTCGTTGATGAATTGTTTTGGAAATGGTTATGTCTGAATCAGACTCTGGGCCCTGTGTGAGGCTGTGGCTTAAATTGTCAGCACCTCTTGCTGATCATGAGTGTACCAGACAGTGCCTTGATTGACTGGGATTTATGAAAATGGTGTAGAACAGAGATGCCATTAAGTTGGACCCTCCTGAGTAGTGGGCCCTGAGCTGTGGTGTGCAGGTGTGTGATAAATCATCTGTGGTTGCGCCATGTGGTTTTGTCATTGATTTCCAAATGGTTTGTCACTGACACGGTGCAGTGACCAGACACTTATATGTAAAGGTGTCTTGTTAAATGGATAGTTTTCAGGGCAATGTCCAGAATCAGGTTGCTATGGAGAAGGGGGCAAGTTATGTGGGAATGAAGCCTGGTTGGTGCATTCTCTTGTAGACCCTGAAAAACCACAAATGACAGAACTCCCTCCAGGACTGTGTTCCAGTTGAACTCCTTGTATTTTGTGAGGCAAATACCAAACTCTCAGTGCTGCAGCAGGAAACTCTACGAAAATGGAGGATGAACAAAAGGCTTCACAGTCCACACAGGGAGACACTTAGACCCCAGTGGCCACAGTTTACATACGAAGAGAGAATTCAGCACTGCTGCCTCATGTGTATTGGAAAGCAAGAAAGAATGTCCTCCAGGTCACATAGATGCAGACCCAGCTTTGATGATCTCACTACAAAGGAAGCTAAAGCTACTGACAACATATATTTCAAGTGCCCATCCTCAGAGGCAGTTTCTCTAGAAGTCTTTAGGCCAGCAGACCTCCATGTTTGTGCAGTGTTTACCCTGTCCCTTACTTTGGGATACTCCTCTACCACCTCCAAGTTTGTGAACTCCTGAATATTTTCCATTCCAGATATGTATTTACAGATTTTCTAACTCTTCTCCTCTAATTGTTTCTTATTTGGCTTGAAGGTAACGTCAAGGCATTGTTCTGGATGAGAGTGGGAAGATTTTTGTGTAGCACATATTTGCATACACATTGGATTCATTATCCAATTTTCCATTCCAAAGACTGAATCCCTGACACTAACGCATACCCTACCAAACTCTGACTACTAATCCTAATATGATGAAGAAAAATAACCCAAACAGAATAGAAATACAAGCACTTCTGAAGAGGCATGGTGTATAGTTGGACTTGCCTTTTGCATGATAAAGTGTAGGTGTTATAAACCTAGTCAATTTTTCATTGAAATAGTTCTCCATGTGTTTTTTTTCCTTTAATATTTATTGTTGGTTCTACAAAACATTACATAGTTCTTGACATGTCATATTTCACACTTTGATTCAAGTAGGTTATGAACTTCCATTTTTCTTCGTATACAGATTGCAGTATCTCATCAGTTACACATCCACTATTTTACATATTGCTATACTAGTGTCTGTTGTATTCTGCTGCCTTTCCTGTCCTCTACTATCTCCCATCCCCTCCCCTCCAATCCTCTCTCTCTACCCCATCTATTGTAATTCATTTCTTTCACTTGTTTTTGTCCCCTTTCCCCTCACTTTATCTTGTATTTAATTTTGTATAACCATGAGGGTTTCCTTCCATTTCTATGTAATTTTCCTTCTCTTTCCTTTTCCCTCCCACCTCTCACCCCTGTTTAATATTAATCATCTTCTCATGCTCTTCCTCCCAACTCTGTTCTTAGTTACTCTCCTTATATCAAAGAAAACATTTGGCATTTGTTTTTTAGTGATTGGCTATCTTCATGTAGCATAATACGTTCTAATGCCATCCATTTCTCTGCAAATTGTATGATTTTGTCATTTTGTAATGCAGAGTAATACTCCATTGTGTATAAATGCCACATTTTTTTTAATCCATTCATCTATTGAAGGGCATCTAGGTTGGTTCCACAGTCTTCCTATTGTGAATTGTGCTGCTATGAACATAGATTTATCAGTGTCCCTGTAGCATGCACTTTTGGGGTCTATAGGGATTAGACCGAGAAGGGGAATTGCTGGGTCAAATGGCGGTTCCATTCCCAAGTTTCCAAGAAATCTCCATACTGCTTTCCAAATTTGCTGCACCAATTTGCAGTCCCACCAGCAATGTACAGGTGTACCCTTTTTCCCACATCCTCGGCAGCACTTGTTGTCGTTTGACTTCATAATGGCTGCCAAGCTTACTGCAGTGAGATGGTATCTTAGGGTGGGTTTGTTTTGCATTTCTCTGAATGCTCGAGATGGTGAGAATTTTTTGATGTACTTATTGATTGATTGTATGTCCTCCTCTGAGAAGTGTCTGTTCAGGTCCTTGGCCCATTTGTTGATTGGGTAATTCATTTGCTTATTGTTTAATTTTTTGAGTTCTTTGTATAACTCTGGATATTAGGGCTCTATCTGAAGTGTGAGGAGTAAAGATTTGTTCCCAGGATGTAGGCTCCCTTTTTACCTCTCTTATTGTTTCTTTTTCTGAGAAAAATCTATTTAGTTTGAGTAAGTCCTGTTTGTAGATTCTAATTATTAACTCTTATGCTATGGGTGTCCTATTGAGGAATTTGGAGCCCAACCCCACAGTATGTAGATCATAGCCAAAGTTTTCTTCTATCAGACGCCGTGTCGCTGATTTGATATCAAGCTCCTTGATCCATTTTGAGTTAACTTTTGTGCATGGCGAGAGAAAGGGATTCAGTTTCATTTTCTTACATATGTAATTCCAGTTTTTTCAGCACCATTTGTTGAAGATGCTATCCTTCCTTCAGTTTATGCTTTTAGCTCCTTTATCAAATATAAGATTGCTGTTATTTTGTGGATTGATTTCTGTGTCCTCTATTCTGTACCATTGGTCCACCCGCCAGTTTTGGTACCAGTACCATGCTCTTTTTGTTACTATTGCTCCGTAGTATAGTTTGAGGACATGTATCGCTATACCGCCTGATTCACACTTCCTGCTTAGAGTTGGCTTTGCTATACTGGGTCTTGTATTATTCCATATGAATTTCATAATTGTTTTATCTATTTCTACAGGAAATGCCGTTGGGATTTTGATTGGCATTGCATTAAACCTATAGAGAACTTTTGGTAATATCGCCATTTTGATGATGTTAATTCTGCCTATCCATGAACAGGGTATATTTTTCCATCTTGTAAGATCTTCTTCTATTTCTCTCTTTAGGGTTCTGTAGTTTTCATTGTGTAAGTCTTTCACATCTTTTGTTACATTGATAACCAAATATTTTATTTTATTTTTTTTGAGGATACTCTCAATGGAGTGGTTGTCCTCATTTCCGTTTCAGAGGATTTGTTGCTGATATTCAGGAATGCTTTTGATTTATGATTGTTGATTTTATATCATGCCACTTTGCTGAATTCATTTATTATCTCTAATAGTTTCTTGTAGACCCTTTTGGGTCTACTAGGTATAGAATCATGTCATCTGCAAATAGTGATAATTTAAGTTCTTCTTTTCCTATTTTTATGCCTTTAATTTCTTTCATTTGTCTAATTGCTCTGGCCAGTGTTCGAGAACTATGTTGAACAGAAATCGTGAGAGAGGGCATCCCTGTCTTGTTCCAGATTTTAGAGGGAATGCCTTCAATTTTTTCTCAATTCAGAATGATACTAGCCTGAGGCTTAGCATAGATTGCTTTTACAATATTGAGGTATGTTCCTGTTATCCCAGTTTTTCTAGAGTTTTAAACATAAAGGGATGCTGTACTTTATTGAATGCTTTTTCTGCATCTATTGGGGTGATCATATGGTTCTTATTTTTAAGTCTATTGATGTGGTGAATAACATTTATTGATTTCCGTATATTGAACCAGCCTTGTATCCCAGGAATGAATCCTACTTGATCATGTTGCACAATTTTTTAAAAATGTTTTTGTATCTGATTCGCCAGAATTTTATTGAGGATTTTTGCATCTAGGTTCATTAGAGAGATTGGTCTGTACATTTGTTTCTTTGAAGGGTCTTTGTCTGGTTGAGGAATCAGGGTGATATTGGCCTCCTCTGCTGTATACCCATTCGGTCCTGGGCTTTTCTTAGTTGGTAGTCTTTGGATGGTTTCTTCTATTTTCTCAATTGATATTGGTCTGCTTAGGTTGTCTATATCCTCCTGACTCAATCTGGGCAGATCATATGACTTAAGAAATTTATTGATGCCTTCACTATCTTCTAATATAATTTCTGATTATCTTCTGTATTTCAGAAGTGTCTGTTGTGATATTGCCTTTTTCATCCCTTATGATAGTAATTTGAGTTCCCTCTCTTCTTCTCTTCATTAACATGGCTAAGAGTCTGTCGATTTTATTAATTTTTCAACTTTTAGTATTTTCAATTTTTTCAATTGTTTCTTTTGTTTCGATTTCATTAATTTCAGCTCTGATTTTAATTATTTCTTGCCTTCTACTTCTTTTTCTGTTGTTTTGCTCTTCTTTTTCTAGGATTTTGAAATGAACTATGAGATCATTTATTTGTTGTTGTTTTTTTTCTTTTTTTAAGGAAAGAACTCCAAGCAATGAATTTTCCACTTAGAACTGCTTTCAATGTGTCCCATAGATTCTGATATGTTTTGTCTGTATTTTTCATTTATGTCTAAGAATTTTTTTTTATTTTTCTCCTTGATGTCTTCAATAACCCATTGATCATTCAGTACGTATTGTTCATTCTCCAAGTGATGCATGAATTTTCCTTCCTTCTTTTATTGTTGATTTTCAGTTTCATTCCATTACGATCAGATAAGATGCCTGGTATTATCTATACTCCTTTATATTGTCTAAGAGTTGTTCTGTGACATAATATATGATCTATTTTTGAGAGGTATCCATGTGCTGCTGAGAAAACAGTGTAACTGCTTGATGTTGGGTGGTATATTCTATATATGTTAATTAAGTCTAGGTTATTAATTGTGTTATTGAGTTCTATAGTTTCCTAATTCAACTTTTGTTTGGAATATCTGTCCAGTAGTGAGAGAGGTGTGTTGAAATCTCCCATGATTATTGTATGGTGGTCTACCAGACTCTTGAACTTGAGAAGAGTTTGTTTGATTAACATAGCTGAACCATTGTTTGGGGCACATATATTTATGATTGTTATGTCTTGTTGGTGTATGGTTCCCTTGAGCAATATGTAGTGTCCCTCTTTATCCCTTTTGATTAACTTTGTCTTGAAATCTATTTTATTTGATATGAGTATGGACACTTCTGCTTGTTTCCGAAGTCAATATGAGTGATATGATTTCTCCCAACCTTTCACCTTTAGTCTATATATGTCTTTTCCTATCAAATGTGTCTCCTGTAGGCAGAAAATTTTTGGGTCTTCTTTCGTGATCCATTCTACTAGCCTGTGTCTCTTAATTGGTGAGTTTAAGGCATTAACATTTAGGGTTATTTTTGAAATATGGGTTGTTCTTCCAGCCATATTTGTTTATTTATGTTACTAAACATGGTTTGTTTTTCTCTTTGATTATTTTTCGCCCCTTTACTGTACTACCTCCCACTGTTGGTTTTCATTGTTATTTTCCATTTCGTCTTCCTATAATGTTTTGCCAAGGATCTTTTGAAGAGATGGTTTTCTAGCTGCAAATTCTTTTAACTTTTGTTTATCATGGAAGGTTTTAATTTCATCTTCCATCCTGAAGCTTAAAATCGCTGGATACACAATTCTTGGTTGGAACCCAATTTCTTTCAGTGATTGAAAAATGTTATTCCAGGATCTTCTAGCTTTCAGAGTCTGTGTTGAAAGATCAGCTGTTATCCTGATTGGTTTACCCCTAAATGTAATCTGCTTCCTTTCTCTTGTAGCTTTTAAAATTCTCTCTTTATTCTGTATGTTTGGCATCTTCATTATAATATGTCTAGTTGTTTATCTCTTATGATTTTGCACATTTGGCGTCCTGTAGGCTTCTAGGATTTGGGATTCTGTCTCATTCTTCATGTCTGGAAAGTTTTCTCATATTATTTCATTGAATAGATTGCTCAATCCTGTGGTTTGGACCTGTATACCTTCCTGTATCCCAATTACTCTTTAGTTTGGTCTCTTCATGTTATCCCATATTTCTTGGATGTTCTGCTTATGGTTTCTTAACAGTCTTGCTGAGCTTTCTATGTTCTTTTCAAGTTGAAATACTTTGTCTTCATTGTCTGATGTTCTATCTTCTAAGTGATCTACTCTGCTGGTAGTATTCTCAATTGAGTTTTTAAGTTGGTTTATTGCTTCCTGCATTTCTATGATTTCTGTTTGTGTGTTTTTTATAACCTCTATCTCCCTGTATAGTTGATCTTTTCCTTCTTGGATTTGTTTATGTAATTCATTGTCAAAGTGATCTTTCATTGTCTGATTTTGCTGTCTAATGTCTCCCTGGAGACTCCAGATCATCTGAAGCAAGTATATCCTGATTCTTTATCTGACATTCCATATGCTGCAGATATTACCTCTTCTAATGTTGAGTTGACCTGCGTTGCTTGTGGTCCTTTCTTTCCTTGTCTTTCCCTACTGTTCACGTTTTTTTCGGCTTGGTGAAACTTTTGTGTTATTGAATTTTACCCCTAAATGTTTATATTGCTATTGTATTCTTGAAAAGTCTCCCTCACAGGCGTAAGCAGCGGCTCTGCCCCTCCTCCAATTGGGGAAATGTGCCTACCACACCAGCACGCCGGTGGGCCTGTTCTGCCTCTTGGTAGCTGGTCCGCCTACCTTGCAGGAGCGGGCAGTTGATCTACCCCTCTGCGGGTGCTGGTCCTGTTCAGCCAGTGGGTAACAGGTCCAGCTACCTTGCAGGCACAGGCGTCGGCTCTGCCCCTCCGCGCTCCGCTGGGCCTCTTCTGTCTGTGGGTTGCAGGGCTGTCTACATTGCAGGCGTGAGTGGCATCTCTGCCCCCCCCCCAAACCGGGGCGATGTGTCTACCACGCTGGTAGGTCGCTGGGTCTGTTCTACCTCTGGGTGAGAGGTCCACCTGCTTTGCAGGCACGGGCAGCGGCTCGGCCCCTCCCCAAACCTGGTTATGTGTCTAGCACCCTGGCGGGGCCTAGCACCTGGTCTGTCTGTGTTCACAGGTCCACCTACTTCGCAGGCGCTGGGGCCGGCTCTAACCCTCTGAAGGCAGCTGGGCCGCTTCAGCCGGTGGGTCGCAGGTTCACTTATCTTGAAGTCGCAAGGGGTGTCTCTGCCCCTCCGCGGGTGTCTGGGCCTGTTCTGCCTGTGGGTCGCATGTCCGTGTTCCTTGCAGGCGTGCAGTGGCTCTGCCCAACCCCCAACCAGGGTTATGTGTCTTTCACGATGGCGGGCCGCTAGGCCTGTTCTACGGGTGGCTCGCAGGTCCGCCTACCTTACAGGCGCGGTTGGCGGCTCTGCCCCTCCCTTCTCCATGTGCTTTTAAAGTTAACAAATATGAGAATTCCTGTCTCCATTTCTCTGTACCCTATTCAGCACATGCATTTTTATATTCACATTTAGAATCCTACCTGGTATCACATGTACATACTTGTGAGGTTCCTGACTTTGCAAATACAAATTGTGAGAAGGGATCACTCCTCCTAAATGCTGTTGGAACTTACAATTCAAACTATGGGTGAGCTCCCTAGTTGAACAACATTATACATAAATCGATGCTCAGAAAAATGAAGATTTTTGGATTTGTGGATGATATATAATTCATGATGTATTTTGATTGGCATATATATTGCTACTTTTTAATGTATACGTGTGTGTGTGTGTGTGTGTGTGCATATATATATGTATAAACTCTCCAGATTTTTCAAAATATGAAATGTATGTGTCTTATTATATACTCCCTAAATTCATTGATGTTCATGAATGTGGATTTATATTCAACTTTTCATAAGAATGTTCTCAGAAATATTAATCCACCTGAAATACATATTTGTTTCCTAATACTGAAAACTAACTTCAGTGAATGGTGCATACAAATCCTAATATTGCTATAGTAAATGACTCAGTTTAACGTCAATGCAAGTAGATTCCTATGGGACATGATATGTATTTTGACGTTCATTTTTATTCAAAACTGGTACATTAATATTTCTTCAGTTTTTGCACATAATAGAATACATATTTCATTCACAAATTCACAAATTTATTGGCATTTTTTTCACTTTCAATTACTTCCTGCTTCAGAACATATGTATTCCCCCAGGTTTCTTGACTGCTCTTTTAATGAGACTTCTTTCCAAGCACATTATTTTCAATTTCCATAATCATTTTAGAAGCAAAGCTCACACACACTTCATGATAAACCATAACAGTGATATTACCATTAGATGTATAACTGGTTGGAATGATTGTATGAATATCAATATAAGATTTCCAGTATATATTCAGATATCAATTCAATCCATTATTTAAATTTGGAACCAGTTATATTATTTATTCACAGTATGGTCTATTCATGCATTATCTTTATATTCATATAACACAGAGTATACCTATTTGTACCCACAATACTAAATTATATGTCTTCAAAATATTGCTCCCAGAAATGGTGGAATAAATACTCATGTCACCTGATCTATATATACATTAATCACAGTAATATTGTGGAAACAAAAAGCAAGGTCACACTTATGATTGTACCAAATCCTAAATGGAAAGTGAGCATGGATTAAAAAAAAATCCATGTCCATGTTGCCTAATGCTCTCAAAAGTGAATCCTATTGGTGACTACATATTTGTTTCTTCCTGAAATTACATATTCAACCTCAACCCTGTTGAAAATGTCTAATACTATCACTCACTTTATACTTTGCCTGATTTCCTAATGTCTCTATTGAAATCTGATTTCCTGTATTTTTTCCCCAGTTCATCATTATGACTGACTCTTCACATGTGCTGACATTTACTTTCACTCTCTACCCAAAACCCTATTGCTAAAGATCTTTTGGTCCAAATGCTATACACACTCTTCATTCTAAATCTACCGAATATCTTCCTAATCCACCAACTATCCCTTTTGGACTGGATTTTCTCTTCGACATTCAATCATCCAAAAGACAAGGTCCTATGCCATTGTATATCAATTAATCTGAGACACCTGTGCAGAACATAATTCAAAGCTAAGAATCCCAATAGTGGGGCCAATTCCCTTCTGTGCTTCAAAAATTACCTAGATTTCTTTTTTCATACTTATATTTCACCTATATATTCTTGAAAATATCGCAAAATTCCAATACCATTATTCATCCAAGAGAATGATTCCTAACCCAAATGGAAGCTGTTATTAACCTTAACCATACAATGTTTCCTCAATCTAACTTTACAGAAGAGGAGGGACAGAATTAGTCTTCCAATACAGGATTGTAGGGGATCTTCCACCTGCTGAGAACCTCAAAGTTCCATGCAGAAATGATCCCTGGAGAAGATGTAGGCAGCTATGAAGGACCTGAGAGAGCAAAAGTCATCTTCCATGGCAAACAACCCGGTCAGGATGAAGGGAAGTGTCAGAATAAGCCTCACTCTTCTTAATGTAGAGAAGATGGACCAAATCAGTCCAGTGTAGACAGCTGTTCCCGGCTGCCTATGGTTGATATACAATTCTCAGTTGTGAACGTATCACAGGAAATAGGGGCAGCCTCCATCTCATGGGAACCTTGGAAGCAAATTTTAGGACAAAGTGGTTTCCAAAGAAGTGACCTCATTCAGTTCACAAAGGAGGTGACCTTCCTCACTTCTTTGGTGATAGAACTCTCTGAACTTGGGATCCAGGAAGCCAGGCTACCAGAGGCAGTCCCAGTACCATTCCCAGTGGGCTCACTTATTTGGATTTACCAAGAACAGAGTCAGTCTTTCTTGGTACCTACTGATGTGAGAATGTCCAAATTTCAGGAGAGCTCAGAAGAGGGGCCTTTCCTGAGAAAGCAGGAAGTTGCTCACAGCTGGCTCCTGACCACTTCACAGATTTGGCCAAAAAGACCAGATCTGAGACAGGACAGAACATTTCAGGGAACATAATAAGGCCCACAAGTCAGAGGACACTCCAGATAGTCACAGACCTCTTTGGGGGAAGGAGGTGCCTTTGTGGGTGTGGGTGTGAGTTTGTGGTTTTGTCTCATTTTCTGAGAATAGGTAAAAAAGGCGGTTTGTTTGGTTTGGAGTGGACTGTTCCTAGTAAGTCGTTTCACAAAGTGAGTGTTTCAAAGTCTGTGTATCCCACTGTGTCTGTGGTTGTAGACATTTGAAAAGAGAATTCATCAATGGATGTGTCCTGTTTAGTAGAAACCTACCCAGCATTCATTCTGCCCAATTGATGAATGGACTGTGGCTTCCCTTATGGATGGGCAACACCTACTAATTTCCTAAGTTCCTGTTTTCTTCCTGATTCTGGCCACTCTCCAGAATAGGCTCATGGTTTTGTGTCCAAGATATGTACCACCTCCAAGCTCTGTGACAAGGCCATGTAATGGATAGCTAAAGGGAATGGCTAGCATCTCAAAAAACTCAGATATCAGTGTGACCAGGAAAGCCTCAGTGGAGAAACTCTGCTTTGGGTTTTTTGCTAACCAATTCTTCTCTTCCCCTGAATGTGAGGAAGGTCTTGGCCTCAAGACACCGCTTTGTGAAGCCTGAAGAAAACAGTTTTAAAATGGAAATAAATGGGCATCACCTGTGGCTCTTTGTTAATTTCTTTGGAAATGGATGTGTCAGAATCAGTCTCTTGGCCCTGTGTGAGGCTGTGGCTTAGGTTCTCAGCACCTGATGCATCTAAAGAATGATCCCATGTGTGCATCCAAAACCAAAATGGGAAAAAGATCAGTAATTGTTGATGAAGTCTCTCGCCTTCCTCTCTTAGGTTCCTGACCACCATCAAGTGAGAATAGAGATCCTTTGAATCAAATGAGTTCTTCTAAGCCCTGCAAAGGCTATCCCATACATGCTTGTGTTTTCTCATGACTCCAAATCACATAAAGAATCTATACCTGACAGTCAGTAGGCCTCAAATTGGAGAAGCAGAGCAGTATTAAAGGAAGGCATTTTTGATCCCTTGTGGTTCACAGGAAGGGTGTTCAGGCCACCCTGCCTTTAGGAAAATGACGGGCAAGCGAGGTTATTTGGACTCTGTGTTGGGCTGCGCCCCTCATGGAAACATCCAGCCAGAGGTTATGAGGAGTGTCTATATGGAAGTAGATGAGGGCCATGTGGGAGTGTTTTGGTTTTAATTGTGGTTATTTGTGTGGAAGTTGGAAGCGATGACTGGGTCCACCTGGGCTTGAACTCTGGTGTGATACCGTATAGAGACTGAGTCCTGGAACTGACTTCAGAGAAGTATTGCCATGAATTGTGTTGGGATATTAGGAGGCCACGCATGAGAGTCACCATTGGAAACTGAGATCTATTCCCAGTGTGGCTTTCCACAGAGCACTGGGAATCTCAGCCAAGGTATCACATAATTTTATTCTGAAACACTTGGCAGCAATAGTTGAGAGTCAAAACACAAATGCACTTCACATTGTAGACCTCAATGGGCCTGGCTTCATGTGGCCTTTTGGCCACTCTTTGGGAAGTCTTGGCAGTGAGAGTTCTCCAGATCTTTCTTTGAAATGAGCTTCTTCACCATTTAATGGTTACCGAATTAAATGAAACACTCAGTGCCTCCAACTTCAACCTTGAGAGATGGGCTCGATAAATACCATGAAATTTTTGAAATTCCCATATCCAGGAGGCACTGGAGAACCATTGGATATCCTGTTGGTGATCATGAGTGTACCAGACAGTGCCTTGATTGGCTGGGTTTCACGAAAATGGTGTAGAACAGAGATTCCAGTAAGTTGGAGCCTGCTGAATAGTGGGCCTAGAGCAAAGGTGGGCATGTGTGAGATAAAACATCTGTGGTGCTTCCATGTGGATTTCCCAATGGCTTCCAAATGGCTTGTGACTGACATGGTGCAGCCAGCAGACCCTTATATGTAAATGATTCTTGTTATATGGATAAGTTTCAGGGCAATGTTCAGAATCAGGTTCCTATGGTCAAGGGGTCAAGCTATGTTGGACAGAAGCCTGGTTTGTGCATTCTCCTGCAGACCCTGTCCCACCACACGTGACAGAACTCCCTCCAGCACTGTGTCCCAGGTGACCTCTTTGTATTTCGTGAAGCAAATACTGAACTCCCAGTGTAGCAGCAAAAAATATCACAAAAATTGGAGGATGATCAAATGGCTTCACAGTCCACATGAGGAGACACTTAGGCCCAAGTGGCCACAGTTGACCCCGAAAGAGAGAATTCAGCAATGCTGCCTCATGATCATTGGTAAATAAGAAAGCATCTCCTCCAGGTCACATAGATGCAGACCCAGCTTTTATGGTCTCACTACAAAAAAAGCTAAAGCTCCTGACAACAACATATATTTCAAGAGCCCAACATCAGAGCCAGTTTTTCCAGAAGCCTTTAGGCTAGCAGAGCTCCATGTTTTTGGAGTGTTTACATTGTCCCTTACTTTTGGAATCTCGCCTTCTAAATGCAAGTTTGTGAACTCCTGAGCATATTAAATTCCAGATATGTATTCACAGATTTTCTTACTCATCTCCTCTACATGTGTTACTTGGGACGAAGTTAAGGTCAAGGCATTGTTGTGGATGAGAGTCGGAAGATTTTTGTGTAGCACATATTTGCATACACATTGGATTCATTTTCCAATTTTCCTTTCGAAATACTGAATCCCTGAAACTAACCCATACCCTACAAGACTCTGACAACTAATCCTAACGTAATGGAGAAAAATAACCCAAACAGAACAGAAATACAAACATATCAGAGGAGGCATGGTGTACCACTGAATTAACTTTTCCATTATATAGGGAAGGAGTTTTAAATCTAGTCAATTTTTTGTTGAAAGAGTTGTCCATGTATTTTTAAACTTATCAAATATGTGAATTCCTGTCTCCCCCATTTCTTTGTATCCTATTCAGCACATGTATTTTTATATGCACATATAGAATTGTACCTTGTATCACACATATATTCTTGTGAGGTGGCTGACTTGGCAGATACAAATTGTGAGAAAAGTTCACTCCTCCTAAACGCTGTTGGAACTGAAAATTCAACCTATGGGTGAGCTTCCTAGTTGAACAACATTATACATAAATCCATATTCAGTAAAATGAATATTTTTGGATACGTGGATGATATATATTTCATGATGAATTTTGATTGGCATATATATTGCTAGTTTTTAATGTCTGTGTGTGTTTGTATATATATATATATATATATATATATATACTGTCAAGATTTTTCAAAATATGAAATATATGTGTATTTTGGCCACTCTTTGGGAAGCCTTACCTGTGAGAGTTCTCTAGAGCTTTCATTGAAATGATTTTCCTCAACATTTAATGGTTCCTGAATGAATTGAAACCCACAGTGCCTCCAACTTCATCCTCGAAAAATGGCTCTATAAATACCATGAAATTCCCCTGACCAGGTGGCACTGGAGAACCTTTGGATGTCTTGTTGCTGATCATGAGTGTACCAGACAGTGCCTTGACTGACTCGATTTCATGAAAATTGTGTAGAACAGAGATGCCAGTAAGTTGGAGAGTGCTGAGAAGTGGGCCCAGAGCTGTGGTGTGCAGGTGTATGATAAAACATCTGTGGTGGGGCCATTTGGGTCTGCCATTGACTTCCAAATGGCTTGTGGCTTACATGGTGCAGCTAGCCGACCCTTATCTGTAAAGGCATCTTGTTATATGTAAAGGTTTCAGGACAATGTTCAGAATCAGTTTGCTATGGATAATGTTGCAAGTTATGTGGGATAGAAGTCTGGTTGGTGAATTCTCCTGTAGACCCTGACCCTCCACACGTGACAGAACTCGCTCCAGCACTGTGTCCCAGTTGAACTCCTTGTATTTCATGAAGGAAAAACCAAAAGCCCAGTGCAGCAGCAAGAAACACCACGAAAATTGTAGGATGGCCAATTGGCTTCACAGTCAAGACGGGGAGACACTTACCCCTCCGTGGCCACAGTTTACCTTCAAAGGAAGAATTGAGCACTGCTGCCTCATGTTCTTTTGGAAAATAAGAAACCATGTCCTCCAGGTCAGATAAATGAAGACCCATCTTTGATGGTATCACTACAAAGGAAGCTAAAGCTCCTGACAACAACATATATTTCAAGTGCCCAACCTCAGAGGCAGTTTCTCAAGAAGTCTTTAGGCCAGCAGAGTTCCATGAATTTGGACTGTTTATCCTGTCCCTTAAGTTTGAAAACTCCTCTAAAATGCCCAAGCTTGTGAACTCCTGAGCATTTTCCATTCCAGATATGTATTCACAGATTTTCTAACTCTTGTCCTCTAATTGTGTCTTACTTGGGTGAAGGTAATGTCAAGGCATTGCTCTGAATGAGAGTGGAAAGTTTTTTTGTAGCGCATATTTGCATACACAATGGATTCATTTTCCTTTATTTCCATTTGAATTACTGAATCCATGACACTAACGCATACCCTACTAGACTCTGACTACTAATGCTAATATGATGGAGAAAAATAACCCAAACAGAATAGAAATACAAGCAGTTCAGAAGAGGCATGGTGTATAGTTGGACTTGCCTTTTGCATGATAAAGGGTAGTTGTTAAAAATCTGGTTAATTTTTAATTGATATAGTTCTCCATGTGTTTTGAAAGGTATCAAATATGTTAATTCCTGTCTCCCTTTCTCTGTTGCCTATTCAGCACATGTATTTTTATATGCACAAATAGAATCCTACCTGGTACCACACGTACATTATTGTGAGGTGGCCTACTTGGCAGATACAAATTGTGAGAAGAGATCACTCCTCCTAAACGCTGTAGGAACTGAAAATTCAACCTATGCGTGAGCTTCCTAGTTGTACAACATTACACATAAATCCATGTTAAGTAAAATAAATATTTTTGGATCTGTGTATGATATGTATTTCATGATGAATTTTGATTGGCATATATATTGCTACTTTTTAATATCTCTGTATGTGTTTTGTAAAAAATCTGCACTCTATAGATTATTCAAAATATGAAATATATGTGTCTTATTATACACTCCTTAAATTCATTCATGTTCATGTATGAGACCACGGCTCATGCAACAGCAAAAGACATTTATTGAGGATCCAATCCAGTATGCTAGGGCTCCGTGGTCACTCAAGAAGGGAGAGCAGCCCAGATCTCCGAGCTGAGGTTGAGCAGTGCTTAAGTACACTTTTTGGGGAGGGCGAGACTTTACATATATCACAGTATCTTTTAACAAATCATCATACACTGCGGGAAAATCAAACAACAAATCCTAAACATGATTAGTTCATTCATTGGTGGGAACATGTCAGGCAGGAGGGATAGGTCAGTTCTACAGCGGGGTACAGATTCAAATTGATTAGATTAGGCCCTGCGATGCATATGTGCCAAGCCACACAGGGTCCTAGGTTATTAAACAACCAGGCGATCAGGGGGAATATTTACTGGGCAGTCCAGAAATTGTCCTACAAGTAACAGGAATTTCAGATTTTTCATGTAGCATAGAAACTTAACAATACCTGGTCCTTTACATTTTAAATCAGGCCTTGAATCTTAGAAACTTTACAAACCTGGTCTTTTACACTTTAACTTTTACACTTTAATTTCAATTTCTTTTACCCTTAAAGATCATTCCTGGTTCACAAGAAGGGTGTCCAAGCCACCCTGACTTTAGGCAAATGAGGGGCAAGGGAGCTTATTTTGGACACTGTCTTGGGCTGTGCCCCTCATGGAAACCTCCAGCCATATGTTATGATGAGTGTCTTTATGGAAGAAAATGAGGGTCATGTAGGAGTGTTTTGGTTTTAATTGTGGTCATTTGTGTGGCGGTTGGAAGAGATGACTTGGTCCACCAGGGCTTGAACTCTGCTCTGATACTCCTTAGAGACTGAGTTCTGGAACTGACTTGAGAGAAGTATTGCCATGAATTGTTTTGGGATTATACGAGGCCACACATGAGATTAGCCCTTGGAAACTGAGATCTAGGCCCAGGGTGGCTTTCCACCGAGCACTGGGAATCTCAGCCAGGGTAACACATGATTTTTTTACTGAAACACTTGGAAGTCATAGTTGAGACTCAAAACACACATGTACCTCATATTGTAGACCTCAATGAGCCTGGCTTCATGTGAACTTTTGGGGACTCATTGGGAAGCCTTGCCTGTGAGAGTTCTTCAGAGCTTTCATTGAAATGAGCTTACTCACCATTTAATGGTTCCTGAATGAATTGAAACCCACAGTGCCTCCAACATCATCCTTGAAAAATGGCTATACAAATACCATGAAATTTTTGAAATTTCCATGACCAGGTGGCACTGGAGAAACTTTGGATGTCCTGTTGCTGATCATGTGTGTACCAGACAGTTCCTTGATTGACTGGTTGTCATGAAAATGGTATAGAACCGAGATGTCAGTAAGTTGGAGCCTGCTGAGTATTGGGGCTAGAGCAGTGGACTATACGTTTGTGAATAAATATCTGTGGTGGGACCACGTGGATCTGCCTTTGGCTTCCAAAATACTTGTCACTGATATAGTGCAGGCAGCAGACCCTTATATGTAAAGGCATCTTGTTTTATTGAGAGGTTTCAGGGCAATGTTCAGAATCTGGTTGCTATAGACAAGTGGAAAGCTATGTGGGATAGACCCATGTTTCGAACATTCTCCTGAAGACCCTGACCAATCACACGTGTCAGAGCTCCCTACAGAATTGTGTCCCTGTTGAACTCCTTGTATTTCATTAAGCCAATTCCAAACTCCCAGTGCAGCAGTAAGAAACACCACAAAAATGGAGGATGACCAAATGGCTTCACAGACCACACGGGGAGACACTTAACTCCCAGTGGCCACAGTTTACCAAGAAAGAATTCAGAACTGCTGCCTCATGTTCATTAGGAAATAAGGAACCATTTCCTCCAGGTCACATAGATGCAGACCCACATTTGATGGTGTCACAATGAGGAAGCTAAATCTCCTGACAACTTCATATATTTCATGTTCCCAACCTGAGAGGCATTTTCTCAAGAAGTCTTAAGGCCAGCAGAGCTCCAAGTTTGTGGAGTGTTTAACCTCTCCCTTACTTTTGGAAACTGCTCTACCACATCCAATGTTGTGAACTCCTGAACATTTTCAGTTCCACATATGTAATCACAGGTTTTCAAACTCCTCTCCACTAATTGTGTCTTACTTGGAGTGAAGTTAATGTAAAGGAATTGTTCTGGATGAGAGTGGCAAGATTTTTGTGTAGCACATATTTGCATACACATTAGATTTATTTTCCTATTTTCATTTGAAATACTGATCCCCGACACTAACACATACCCTAATAGACTCTGACTACTAATGCTAATATGATGGATAAAAAGAAAACTAACAGAATAGAAATACAGGCCTTTAATAGGAGGCATGGTATATACTTGGAATTGCCTTCTGCTTTATCAAGGGTATGTGTTATAAATCTTGTCAAATTTTCATTGTAATATTTCTCCATGAGTTTTATATGTGTATATATATATATATATATATATATATATATATATATATATATATATACTCTCTAGATTTTTCAAAATATGAAAAACATGTGTCTTATTAAACACTATCTAAATTCATTCATATTCATGTATGTGGATATAAAATCAACTTTTCATAAGATTATTCTCAGAAACATTCAACCACCTGAAATACATATTTGTTTCCTCGTCCTGAGAACTAACTTCAGTGAATCGTGCTTACAAACCCTAATATTTTTACAGTAACTGACACAGTTTATCATCAAAGCAAGTAGATTCCTATAGGACATGATGTGTATATTGATGTTCATTTTTATTCAACACTGGGACATTAAAATTTCTTCATTTTATGCACATCGTAGGATATATATTTCCTCCACAGGTTAGCAAATATATAGGCATTTGTTTCACTTTCAATCACTTCCTACTTCAGAACACATGTATTCCTCCATGTTTCTTTACTGGTCTGTTCATGAGACTTCTATCCAAACACATTATTTTCGATTTCCTTTATCACTTTAGAAGCAAAACGGACACACACTTCATGATAAACCATCACTGTAATATCACCATTAGATGTATTACTGGTTGGAATGAATGATTATATATCAATAAAAGATTTTTTATATATTTTCTGATATCAATTCAATACATTGTTTAAAGTGTAACAAGTTATATTATTTATTCACAGTATGGTCTATTCATGCATTATCTCTATATTCATAGACACAGGGTACACCTGGTTGTACCCCCAATACTAATTTATACATATTTGAAATATTGCTCCCAGAAATGGTGGAAGAAATACTCATGTCACCTGATCTACATATGCATGTTATCACTGTAATATTCTGGACACAAAATACAAAAGCCACACGTATGATTGTACCAAAGCCTAAAGGTAAACTGAACATGGATTACTAAAAACATCCCTGACCAGGTTGCCTAATGCTCTCAAAAGTCAATACTATTGCTGGCTACATATTTGTTTCTTCCTAAGATTATATATTCAACCTCAAAACTGTTGAAAATGTTTAATTTTTTCACTCACTTGATACTTTTGCCTTATTTCCTAATGTCTCTATTGATATCTACTTTCCTACATATTTTCCGCAGTTCAACATTGTGACTGACCCTTCACATGTGCTGACATTGACATTCACTCTGTAACGGAAACACTATTGCTAAAGATCTTTGGTCCAAATCCTATACTCGCTCTTCTTCCGAAACATACTGACTATCTTCCTGATCCTATCGACTATCCCTTTTTGAGTAGATGTTCTCTACTACATTCAATCATCCAAGGTACAAGATCCTATGCCATTGTATATCGATTTTTCTGAAACATGTATCTAGAACATAATTCAAAGCTACGTATCGCAATCAGTTGCCCAATGCATTTCTGAGCTTCAAATCTTACCTAGATTTCTGTTTTCATACTTATATTTTATCTCTATATTCCTATAAATATTGCAGGTTCCCAATATCATTATTCATCCCGCATAATGATTCCTTACCCAAATCGAACCTGTTATTAACCCTAACCATACACTGTTGCTTCAATCTAAAATTACAAAAGAGCAGGGACAGAGTTAGCCTTACAATACAGGAATGTAGGGTATCCTCCAACTGCTGAGAACCTCAAAGTTCGATGCAGAAATAATCCCTGGAGAAGATGCCAGCAGCTATGAAGGACCTGTGAGAGCAAAAGCCATCTTCAATGGCAAACAATCTAGACAGGAAAAAGGGATGTGTATGCATCAGCCTCTCTCTTTTTAATGTAGAGAAGATTGACCTAACCAGACCTGCATGGAGAGCTGTTCCCAGGTGCCTATTTTGATATACAATTGAAACTAGTCAAATTTTCAAAGGAAGTAGGGGCAGCCTCTATCTAATGGAACCCTTGGAAGCAACGGTTAGGGCAAAGTTGTTGCCAAGGCAGTGACCTCTTTCAGTTCCTGAAGGAAGTGACCTACCTAACTTCCTTGGTGATGGAACATTCGGAAATTTTGATGCAAGAAGCCAGGCACCGAGAGCCAGTCCCAGTCCCTGTCCTAGTGGGCTCCCTTGTTTGGATTTACCAAGTACAGATCAGACCTTCTTGGCACCTACTGATGTGAGGATGGCCAAATGTCAGTAGAGCTCTGAAGAGAAGCTTTTCCTGAGATAGCAGGTAGTGGCTAACGGTTGGCTCCTCAAAGCATCACAGAGTTGGCCAAGGAGACAAGATCTGAGACAGGAGAGGCCATTTTGTGGGGAACATAGTATGGCCCACCAGTCAGAAGACATTCCGGATAGTTACAGACCTACTTTTGGGAAGGAGGTGCCTTTGTGTGTGGGTGTGAGTTTGCGGTTTTGTCTCATGTTCTGAGAATAGGTAGGAAAGGTGGTTGGTTTGGTTTGGAGTCGACTGTTTCTAGTAAGTCTTTTGACAAGGCGACTTTCTATGTCTGTGTATCCACTGTGTCCGTGGTTTTAGACATTAGAAAAGAGAATGCATCAATGGAGGTGTCCTGTCTAGTAGAAAGCTTCCCAGCATTCATCCTGCTCAATTGATGAATGGACTGTGGTTTGCCTTATGGATCTTAAACACCTACTAACATCCTAAGTTCCTGTTTTCTTCCTGAATTCTGGCCACTCTCCAGAATAGGCTCATGATTTATTGTGCAAGATATGTACCACCTCCAAGCTCTGTGACATGTCCATGTTCTTGATAGCTGAAGGGAATGGGAACATCTCGGAAAACTCAGACATCAGTGTGAGCAGTAAAGTCTCAGTGGAGAAACCCTGCTTTGGTCCATTTGCTTAACTATGGTTCTATTGCCTTGAATGTCAGGAAGGTCTTTGCCTCAGGCCACCCTTTTGTGAAGCCTGAAGAAACAGTTTTCAAATGAAAATGAATGGGCATCTCCTGTGGCTCTTTGCTTAATTGCTTTGAAAAGGATGGTGTCTTAATCAGACACTAGGCCCTGTTTGAGGTGGTGGCTAAGATTCTCAGCTCTAGATAGATGTAAAGAAGATCCCATGTGTGCATCCAAAACCAAAATGGCAAAAAGATCAGTCATTGTAGATGAAGTCTCTTCCCTTCCTCTGATAGGTTCCGGAACTCCATCAAGTGAGAATAGGATTCCTATGGGTCAAATGAGTTATTCAAATCCTGCAGAA
Organism: Callospermophilus lateralis; assembly: GCF_048772815.1. Lineage (NCBI taxonomy): Eukaryota > Metazoa > Chordata > Mammalia > Rodentia > Sciuridae > Callospermophilus > Callospermophilus lateralis. Next base: position 1,951 of record NW_027512993.1, on the reverse strand, counting down.
GTACTTGGGTTCTCTCATGATGCCAAATCACATAATGAATCTATACCTGACTGTCAGTAGGCCTCAAATTGGAGAAGCAGAGCAGCATTAACAGCAGGCCTATTTGATCACTCCTGGTTCAAAGGAAGGGTGTCCAGGCCACACTGAATTTAGACAAATGAGGGGCAAGGGTGCATATTTTGGACATTGTCTTTGGCTGCGCCCCTCATGGAAAGCTCCAGCTACAGTTTATGATGAGTGTCTATACGGCTGAAGATGAGGGCCATGTGGGAATGTTTTGGTTTTAATTGTGGTCATTTGTGTGGCAGTTGGAAGAGATGACAGGGTCCACATGGTCTTGAACTCAGGTGTGATTCCTCTTAGAGACTGAGTTCTGGAACTGACCTCAGAGAAGTATTGCCATTAATTGTGTTGGCATTGTAGGAGGCCACACATGAGAGTTGCCTTTGAAACCTGAGATCTAGGCCCAGGATGGCTTTCCTCAGAGAACTGAAAATCTCAGCAAGGATATCGCATAATTTTATTCTGAAAAACTTGGCAGCCATAGTTAAGAGTCAAAAGACACATGGACCTCCCGTTGTAGACCTCCATAGGCCTTGCTTCATGTGACCTTTTGGCCAGTGTTTGGGAAGCCTTGCCTGTTAGAGTTCCTCAGAGCTTTCATTGAAATGAGCTTCCTCCCCATGTAATGGTTCCTTGAAGAATGGAAACCCCAAAGTGCCTCCAACTTCATTCTTGAAAAATGGATAGATAAATACCATGATATTTTTGAAATTCCCAATGACCAAGTGGCACTGGAGAACCATTGGATGTTCTGTTGCAGACAGTGGCTTGATTGTTGTGTTACAGACAGTGCCTTGATTGACTGGGTTTCATGAAAATGGTGCAGAACAGAGATGCCAGTAAGTTGGAGCCTGCTGAGTAGTGGGCCTAGAGCAGTGGTGGGCAGGTGTGTGATAATACAACTGTGGTGTCGCCATGTGGATCTGCCATTGGCTTCCAAATAGCTTGTGACTGACTTGGTACAGCCAGCAGACCATTATATGAAAAGGCATCTTGTTATATGGAGAGGTTTCAGGGCAATGTTCACAATCAAGTTGCTATGGTCAAGGGGGCAAGTTATGTGGGATAGAACCCTGGTTGGTGAATTCTCCTGCACACCCTGACCCAACACACGTGACAGAACTACCTCCAGCCCTATATCCTAGTTGAACTCCTTGTATTCCATGAAGCAAATACCAACCTCCCATTGCAGCATCAAGAAACACCACAACCTCGCCAGCACTTGTTGTTGTTTGATTTCATAATGGCTGCCAATCTTACTGGAGTGAGAAAAGGGTTCTCTTGTACATTGCTGGTGGGGCTGCAAATTGGTGCGGCCAATTTGGAAAGCAGTATGGAGATTCCTGGGAAAGCTGGGAATGGAACCACCATTTGACGCAGCTATTGCCCTTCTCGGACTATTCCCTGAAGACCTTAAAAGAGCGTATTACAGGGATACTGCCACATCGATGTTCATAGCAGCACAATTTACAATAGCTAGATTGTGGAACCAACCCAGATGCCCTTCAATGGATGAATGGATTAAAAAATGTGGCATCTATACACCATGGAGTATTATGCAGCACTAAAAAATGACAAAATCTTGGAATTTGCAGGGAAATGGATGGCACTAGAGCAGATTATGCTTAGTGAAGCTAGCCAATCCCTAAAAAACAAATACCAAATGTCATCTTTGATATAATGAGAGCAACTAAGAATAAAGCAGGGAGGAAGAGCAGGAAGAAAAGATTAACATTAAACAGAGACATGAGGTGGGAGGGAAAGGGAGAGAAAAGGGGAATTGCATGGAAACGGAGGGAGACCCTCATTGTTATACTAAATTACATATAAGAGGTTGTAAGTGGAATGGGAAAATAAACAAGGTGAGAAATGAATTACAGTAGAAGGG